>NC_057814.1:200432469-200592816 GCF_018294505.1 Triticum aestivum | reverse complement strand
GGCGGCGGCGGCTTCAGGTCGGGAGCGGGGTGAGGAGAGGGGCGGCGGGGTGCGGTATTTAAGAGGGGAAGGGGGGTGCCGTGGGGGAGGGGGCGACGGGCGGTGGCGGGAATCGTCCCCGATCGGGACTCGGCGGCGGCGGTCTCCAGGAGGGAGACGGCTCGCGGGGTGGGCTGGGCCGCGCGGCTGGGCTTCGGCCCAGTCGGCGCTCGCGCGTTTTTTTAAATAATTTCACCGAACCTAAAAAAACGTAGAAAAATAAGTAAAAATCCAAAAATGCCAAAACAAATTTTCGCCGTCTAATTAAAATAATTAGGACGAGATGAACATTTTCTTGGCCCAAAAATGCAGTTTTGAAAACGTGCAATTTTTCTAATGCAAATAAAATTGCAAATAAAATCCGAATAAAATCAAATATTTGATTTTAATATTTTCCTCCAATATTTCAATTATTTTGGAGAAGTCATATTTTCTCCTCTCATTTATTTTAAAATATTTTTCGGAGAGAAAAATAATTAAAACCAAAAATCTTCATTTCATTATTTGATAGAAGTCAAATATGAAAACCACGAAAAATCCACAACTCTCTCCGAGGGCCCTTGAGTTGCTTAGGATTTTCGAGGATTTTGCCAAAATGCAATAAAATATGCTATGCAATGATGATCTAATGTATAACATTCCAAATTGAAAATTTGGGATGTTACAGAGGATATCCAAGGCAATGATCATGTATATAGGCATCACGTTCGAGACAAGTAGACCGAGTCCTGCCTGCATCGACTACCATTACTCCACACATCGACCGCTATCCAGCATGCATCTAGTGTATTAAGTTAACAAGAACGGAGTAACGCCTTAAGCAACATGACATGATGTAGAGGGATAGATCCAATCAATGTGAACAAAATCCATCTTTTTATTCTTAATGGCAACGTTACAAATATGTGTCATGTCCCTTTCTATCACTGAGATTGAGCACCGCAAGATTGAACCCATTACAAAGCACCCCTCCCGTTACAAGAAAAATCAATCTAGTTGGCCAAACCAAATCAATAGATCGGAGAGAAATATAAATCTATATAAATCAGGCATTAAAGAGTTTAGAGAATACTCAAATAATATTCATAGATAATCTGATCATAAACCCATAATTCATCGGATCTCAACAAACGCACCGCAAAAGAAGATTACATCGAATAGATCTCCAAGAACATCGATGAGAACATTGTATTGAATATCAAAGAGGGAGAAGAAGCCATCTAGCAACTAGCTATATGGACCCGTAGGTCTATGGTAAACTACTCAGACATCATTGGAAGGGCAACAAGGTTGATGTGGAAGCCCTCCATGATCGAATCCCCCTCCGTCGAAGACCGAAAAAGGTCCCCAGATGGGATCTCACAAGGACAGAAGCTTGCGGCGGCAGAAAAGTATTTTTGGTGTTCCTTCTGGTCTTCGAGGAATATTTCGATATTTATAGAAGAATAATTAGGGCTAGAGGAGCCAGGGGGGCACAAGCTTGGCGGTCACCCCCCTGGGGTGCCCCCTGAGCTTGTTGCCACCTCGTGGCCCTTCTAGCCTTCTCCCGAAGCTTCCAGGGTGTCTTGTGGTCCAATAAAAATCATCAACAAGTTTCGTTCCATTTGGACTCCGTTTGGTATTGATTTTCTGTAAGGACAAAAACAAGGAAAAACAACAAGTGGCACTAGGCACTAGGGTAATAGGTTAGTCCCAAAAAAGGTATAAAATAGCATAATAATGCATATAAAACATCCAAGATTGATAATATAATAGCATGGAACAATAAAAAATTATAGATACGTTGGAGACGTATCAAGCATCCCTAAGCTTAATTACTGCTCGTCCTCGAGTAGGTAACTGATAAAAACAGAATTTTTGATGTGGAATGCCACCTAACATGCTTATCATGTAATCTTTCTTTATGTGGCATGAATATTCAGATCCATTAAATTTAAAACAAAAGTTTGATATTAACATAAAAACAATGATACTTCGAGCGTACTAAAAAGCAATCATGTCTTTTCAAAATATCATCAGTAAAGAAAGTTATCCCTATAAAATCATATAGTTTTGTTATGCTCCATTTTCTTAACACAAAGTATTTATCATGCACAACCCCGATGACAAGCCAAGCAATTGGTTCATACTTTTTAACGCACTTCAGCATTCTCAACTCTCATGCAATACATGAGCGTGAGTCATGGATATAGCACTTTAGGTGGAATAGAAGGTGGTAGTACACAAAAAAGAAGGGAGAAATTCTCACATCAACTAGGCAAATTAATGTGCTATATATGGAGATGCCCATCAATCGATATCAATGTGAGTGAGTAGGCATTGCCATGCAACGGATGCACTAGAGCTATAAGTGTATGAAAGCTTAAAAGAAAACTAAGTGGGTGTGCATCCAACTTGCTTGCTCATGAAGACCTCGGACATTTGAGGAAGCCCATCATTGGAATATACAAGCCAAGTTCTATAATGAAAAATTCCCACTAGTAATATATGAAAATGAAAAAATAGGAAACTGTCTATCATGAAGAACATGGTGCTACTTTGAAGCACAAGTGTGGAAAAGGATAATAACATTGTCACTTCTCTCTTTTTATCCCATTTTTTTTATATTTTTTCTTTTCATTGGGCACTTTGGCCTCTTTTGTCTTGGGCTCATTTGGCCTCTTTTTTTTTAATATTCCTCACATAGGACAATGCTCTAATATTGATGATCATCACACTTCTATTTACTTACAACTCAAGAATTTCAACTCAATGCAACAACTCAGAATGACGAAACGGTGGAAGTTGCATGGCAATATATCTCGGAACTGCTATGGAAATGCCATAATAGGTAGGTATGGTGGTTGCTTTGAGGAAGTATATAAGGAGGGTTTAATGCACCGGCGAAAGTTGCGCGGTACTAGAGTGGCTAGCAAAAGTGGAAGGGTGAGAGTGCATATAATCCATGAAATCAACATTAGTCATAAACAACTCACATACTTATTGCAAAAGTTTATTAGCCCTCGAAGCAAGGTACTACTACGCATGCCCCTAGGGGGATAGATTGGTAGGAAAAGACCATCGCTCGTCCCCGACCGCCACTCATAAGTAATACAATCAATAATAAATCATGCTCCAATTTCATAGCATGGTGAGAGACCATACGCGCATGCTTCGGGAATCACAAACCTTAACACCAATATTCTTACTATTCCACAATTTACTACTAGCATGACTCTAATATTACCATCTTTATATCTCAAAACAAATGCAGGGAATCAAACTTCTCATATATCCAATGATCTTGATGAAAGTTTTTATCATATCCCTCTTGAATACCCATCGTATTAGGACTAATTCATAACCCAAGAAAATTGCCATACTATTTATAAGACTCTCAAAATAATATAAGTGAAGCTTGAGAGTTCATCAATTTCTTTAAAATATAACCATCGCCGTGCTCTAAAAGATATAAGTGAAGCACTAGAGCAACTGCCTAGCTCAACAGATACAAGTGAAGCTCAAAGAGTATTCTAATAAATTCACGATTAATGTGTGTCCCTCTCAAAAAGGTGTGTCCATCAAGGATGATTGTGACAAACTAAAAAGCAAATAAAGCTAAGAATCATATAATACACGACGCTCCAAGGAAAACACATATCATGTAGTGAATAAAAATGTAGCCTCGAGTAATTTACCAATGGATTATAGACAAAAGAGGAGATGCCATCCGGGGCATCCCCAAGCTTAGACGCTTGGTTGTCCTTGAATATTACCTTGGGATTCCTTGGGCATCCCCAAGCTTAGTCTCTTGCCACTCCTTATTCCTTATCCCATCGAAACTTCACTCAAAACTTGAAAACTTCACAACAGAAAACTCGTGAGATCCATTAGTATAAATAGAGCAAATCACCACTTTAGGTACTGTTGTAAATTCATTTCAATTTTATATTGGAATTATATCTACTGTATTCTAACTTCACCATGGCTCATACCCCCCCCCGATACAGCGCATAGATTCATCAAAACAGGCGAACAACACAATGAGAACAGAGTATGTAAAAAACTGAACAGTCTGTAGTAATATGAACAATGACCATACTTCTGTAATTCTAAAAATTCTGAAAAATAGGAAAATATGGGAAATTTATATAAAAAACTTGTGTAAAAAATTCAGAGAAAAATCACATTTTTTTAATTTAAAAAATTTCAGAACTGGGCGCAAAAGTTTCTGTTTTTTCACAGAATCAAGTCAACTATCTTCCAAATCACCCCAACTGTCTTACTCGGCACAAAAACTAATTTAAACACAAGAACACCATCATAAGTAACAGAAGTATAATGGTATATTTATTGCAAAATAGAAGAAAAGCAAGAAAAACATAAAAAACTTTGGGTTGTCTACCAACAAGCGCTATCGTTTTATGCCCCTAGCTAGGCATTGATAATTTTAATGATGCCCACATGAAAGACAAGAATTGAAGCACGAAGAGCTAGCATGTGAAAATCACATTTAAGTCTAACATACTTCCTACGTATAGGCATTTTATAAGAGAACAAATTATCAAGACAAGAATTACCTAGCATATGCAAGGAAAGATTAAGAAACAATAGCAATCTCAACATGAAGAGAGGTAATTTAGTAACATGAAAATACCTACAACCATATTTTCCTCCCTCATAATAATTACATGTATGATCATATTCAAATTCAACAATATAGCTACCACATAAAATATTCTCAACATGATGCACATGCATGCAAAGTTGGCACTCTTCCAAAATAGTGGGATTGTCATCAAATAAAGTCATGACCTCTCGAGACCCACTTTTATCAATAATTTCATAAGATTAAACACTCTCCAAATATGTGGGATTCCTTTTTTCTAAATTTGGCACTCTTACAAACCCACTTTCAATATTATTGCAAACATTATTATCAATTTCATAATCATCATGAGGCTTAAATAAGTTTCCAAGATCATAAGAAGTATTATCACCCCAATCATGATCATTGCAATAAGTAGTGGACATAGCAAAATTAGCATCCCCAAGCTAGGGGTTTTGCATATTATTAACACAATTGACATTAATAGAATTTATAATAACATCATTGCAATCACGCCTTTCATTCAAGGAGCTATATTGAACCACTTTATGAATTACTTCTTTTAACACTTCATCACAATTTTCAGATTCACGAATTTCAAGCAAAACTCCGTAAAGATAATCCAGTGCACTCAACTCACTAGCAATTGGTTCATCATAATTGGATCTTTTAAAAAGATTAGCAAGTGGATGAGGATCCATATCAATTGATTTTTAGCAAGTGAAGATGCAAGCAAATAGAAGACACATGGCACACAAGCAAAGGTAACAAACAAAAAAAGGCAAAAGGAAATAAGGCAAATAAAAAGCAAATATTTTTTTATTTTTCTAAAAACATTTTAGAAGTGGGGGGACAAGAAAATGAGAGGCAAATGGCAAATAATGTAAATGCAAGAGATGAGAGTTTATGATAGGTACTAGGTAGGCCTGATGTAGATCCTCCACGGCAACGGCGCCAGAAATTCTTCCTGCTACTTCTTGAGCTTGCATTGGTTTTTCACTTGAAGAGGAAAGAGTGACACATCGAAGTAGAGATAAGTATTTCCCTCAGCTAAGAACCAAGGTATCAATCCAGTAGGAGGAATACACAAGTCTCCAATAGTTGTACCTGCATACACAAACAAATACTTGCACCCAATGGGATAAAGGGGTTGTCAGTCCCTTCACGATTACTTGCAAGGACAAGATCTGATAATGATGGATATAAAAGATAAGTAAGCAAATAAATTGCAGCAAGGTATTTTTGGGTTTTTAATTTTGTAGATCTGAAAATATATGATGAAAGATTGACCCGGGGGCCATAGTTTTCACTAGAGACTTCTCTCTTGAAAGAAAGCATACAGTGGGTAAACAAATTACTATTGAGCAATTGATAAAAAAGCGCATAGTTATGACGATATCCAAGGCAATGATCATCTATATAGGCATCACGTATGAGACAAGAAGACCGACTCTTGCCTGCATCTACTACTATTACTCCACATATCGACCGCTATCCAACATGCATCTAGTGTATTAAGTTAATAAGAACAGAGTAACGCCTTGAGCAAGACGACATGATGTAGAGGGATAGATCCAATCAATATGAACAAGTCCCATCTTTTTATTCTTGATGGCAACAATACAAATACATGTCATGTCCCTTTCTGTCACTGGGATTGAGCACCGCAAGATTGAACCCATTACAAAGCACCCCTTGATACGTCCATTTTGCATCATGTTTTCTTACTGTTATTCATAATGTTTTTATCCATAATAATGCTTTTTGGAGTAATTATAATGCCTTTTCTCTCTTAATTTACAAGGTACACACCAAGAGGGAGAATTCCGGCAGTTGGAAATCTGGACATGAAAAAGGTACGGCAGGCCACCTATTCTGCACAACTCCAAACAAGCTGAAACTTCACAGAGATTTTTTATGGAATATATAAGAAATATTGGAGCCAATAATTACCAGAGGGGAGCCACCAGGTGGGCAAACCTCACCTGGGCGCGCCAGGCCCCTCTGGCGCGCCCTGGTGGGTTGTAGCCCACTCAGCCCACCTCCGGTGCCCATCTTCTGGTATATAAGTGGTTTTGACCTAGAAAAAATGAGAATAATACTTTCGGGATGGAGCATCGCTGTCTCAAGGCGGAACTTGGGCAGGAGCACTTTTGCCCTCCGGCGGAGCGATTCTGCCGGGGGAACTTCCCTCCCGGAGGGGGAAATCATCGTCATCATCATCACCAACATCTCTCCCATCTTGGGGAGGGAAATCTCCATCAACATCTGCACCGGCACCATCTCATCTCAAACCCTAGTTCATCTCTTGTATTCAATCTTGTTACCAAAACTATAGATTGTTGCTAGGGGGTGACTAGTAGTGTTGATTACATCTTGTAGTTGATTACTATATGGTTTATTTGGTGGAAGATTATATGTTCAGATCCATTATGCATATTAATACCCCTCTGATCAAGAGCATGTTTGTTGTTCGTGAGTAGTTTCCTTTGTTCTTGAGGCCACGGGATAAATCATGTTGCAAGTAATCATGTGAATTTGATATGTGTTCGATATTTTGTTAGTATGTATGTTGTGATTCCCTTAGTGGTGTCATGTGAACGTCGACTACATGACACTTCACTATATTTGGGCCTAAGGGAATGCATTGTGGAGTAGCAATTAGATGGTGGGTTGCGAGAGTGACAGAAGCTTAAACCCCAGTTTATGCGCTATTTCGTAAGGGACCGATTGGATCCAAAAGTTTAATGCTATGGTTAGAATTTGTTCTTAATACTTTTCTCGTAGTTGCGGATGCTTGCGGGAGGGTTAATCATAAGTAGGAGGTTTGTTCAAGTAAGAACAGCACCTAATCACCGCTCCACCCACATATCAAATTATCAAAGTAGCGAACACAAATCAAACCAACATGATGAAAGTGACTAGATGAAATTCCCGTGTACCCTCAAGAACGCTTTGCTTATCATAAGAGACCGTTTTGGCCTGTCCTTTGCCTCAAAAGGATTGGGCTACCTTGCTGCATACTTGTTACTATTATCGTTACTTGCTCGTTACAAATTATCTTGCTATCAAACTACTCGCTAGTTACAATTTCAGCACTTGCAGACATTACTTTACTGAAAACTACTTGTCATTTCCTTTCGCTCCTCGTTGGGTCCGACACTCTTACTTATCGAAAAGAGCTACAATTGATCCCCTATACTTGTGGGTCATCAAGGCTATTTTCTGGCACCGTTGCCGGGGAGTGGGGCGCCTTTGGTAAGTGGAATTCGGTAAGGAAACATTTATATAGTGTGCTGAAATATATTGTCACTTGTTACTATGGAAAACAATCCTTTGAGGGGTTTGTTCGGGGTATCTTCACCTCGTCCGGAACCACAATTAATTGCCCCTCAACCTAATGCACCTACTGAAAATATTGAATATGAAATTCCTTCGGGTATGATAGAACAACCGCTAGCTAATCCTTATGCAGGGGATGGAACCGAACATCCTGACATGCACTTGATACATGTAGAACAAATTTGTGGATTGTTTAAGCTTGCAGGTTTTCCCAGGGATGAAGTTATAAAAAAGGCTTTCCCTTTATCTTTGAAGGGAAAAGCATTGGCATGGTATAGGCTATGTGATGATATTGGATCATGGAATTGGACTCGTTTAAAATTGGAGTTTCACCAAAAAAATTATCCTATGCATCTAGTTCATCGTGATCGGAATTATATATATAATTTTTGTCCTCTAGAAGGAGAAAGTATTGCTCTAGCTTGGGGGAGCACTACAAAAAAAATACACTTCCGTGATGATACGTGTTTGTCACAGTAGGTCACGTTTTCTGTCATGCATGTACATCCATGACAAATTTATGACAGAATCAAGATAGTCATACATGTGTTGTCGTAGAAGTGTTCCATGACATTACCAAAATTATCATCACGGAAGTGTCCACTTCCATGACGATAAATCGCGCGTCACAGAACTGCTTTCGTCAAGGGTGACCGACACGTGGCATCCACCGTAACGGAACGCCGTTAAGCTATCGGGTCCGGTTTTGGATCCGATAACCCGTTAACAGCCCCGACCAATGGGGATTTTCCACGTGTAAAATCATCATTGGCTGGAGGAAACACGAGTCGGCTCACCGTTGGGACAGATGTCATCCACTCATTGGACCCAAAGCGCCTATGATACATCGACACGTGGCACGGCCCAACAGAGGCCAATTCCTGTGAAAAGGCCAGCCCGTTTGACTTGGTCAAAAGGTGACGGGCCGGCACACGGCAAGCCTGTTAACGGCCTGTTCGCATATAGCCCATTTACAGCCCGCTAACCCGGGGCCCGTTTACGGCCTATCCGAATTAGGCCCAGTAGCGTCATCTGGGCCGTCCAATATAATTCCAGCCCGTTTTAACTTCCGGCCCATGTATGGCCCATGACGTCTTTTGGCCCATATGAGGCCCTTAGTAACCCTCGGCCCATTAACGGCCCGTGGTAAAACTGGCCCGTAATGAACAGTGTATCACTTTATACCCATTAACGACCCATTATTCCGTTGGGCCATTTCTAGCCCATGTTATCTTTCGGCCTTCTTAGGGCCCATTTATGCTTGGGCTCATTTCCAGCATTCATTTACTTTCGGCCCGTTACTGTCATTTTTTGCTTGTGGGCCAAATACAGCCCGTGGTTACAGTCGGCCCGTTTGTGGCCCGTTAATACGTTGGGCCGTTTTCATAGCGTCATCAAATACGGCCTATTAACGACGGCCCATTATGGTCGGCCCATGAACGGATGATTTCAACTCTAGCCATTTACGGCCATAATGTGGTCTGTTATTGGCCCATGTTTGGCCAACCGATCATACGGCCCGTAGACGGCCCATTGATGATACGGCCTGTAGAAGGCCCATTGTGTCTACGCCCCGTAGAAGGCCCATAGTTTCTACGACCCTTAGAAGGCCATTGTTTCTACGGCCCATAGGAGGCCCATGTTAAGTACAGTAAATATGTAGCCCATTGTTAATGTGGCCTAGTTTTAAAAAATAGGTTATACCGGCCACTAGCAAACCACGGAAAAAGAACTGCACTGACTACAAGAAAACAAATAAACAAGACAACAGAAATAAATAAGCAAGCAACTTACGCTAGGCTATCATGGCTATTACACATATTACATCCACTAGGCATCAAAGTTCGCCACAAGTGCAAATATAGGGAACAAAGCAGCATATAAACGCCACAGCAAAACAAGTCCAGAACTGAAACCACTTCAGAAGAGCTCAAGAAACAATATCCTGGGTACCCATAATGCTGGCAAGATGCTTAGCAAGCTTATTAACTTTCTCTTGTTTGGCGCTTAAATCCTCCAGCACTTGCTGTTGCACCAGAAAGTATGCATCTGAATTCTGCAGGGACTTCCTCAGTACTTCGGCTTCCTATCGCATAACATCTGATCGATATCTTTCAACTTGAAGTTGAGACTCAAGAAGCCGAACTGATTCAGGCAGCGAGTTCGAAGAGCTGGTGCCAGCAGTAGTAGCCAGTAACTCGAACACTACATCAAGACGGGACTTTGGGGTTGTCTCGGTGTCTTCAATATAGTTTTTATCAGCTTTCTTGGAGAACAACAGGGATGTCTCACTATCTTGAACCTGATCTGCATTACTTCCTTTACCATTGCATAATGGGGTACTCTTCTCCAATATTTTATCCGCGTTCTAAAGGAGAAACAAACAAACACATCACAGGTTTACAATGTAGTATATGAAACTCATTTTGGTAAACCAGTTCAGTAGTAAGGTGGACAGGATAACATCATGAAACAGACTTATATCTATGTAGTTTATGTTGCCAAATCAAGATAGATATAGTTCGAATCATATCTATTTAAGACAAAGCAGCATAGACGGAATATAAGTGTGGGAAACTACACAACAATAACAACACTTGTAATGTGCATGGCATGAGAACATAACTGTTTATTCAATTGAAACTGAAATCAACATAGAGCAAGTTACAACAGCAAACACGTTAAAGAAACAGGTTTAAAACATACCTGTTGCGCCATTGGAGTTTCAATTGCATCCTTCAAATTTGAAATTAGTTGGTATGAGTAAATATGGTGATGCAAGAGCAAAGTAGTATGAACCATAGCTACGGAACCTGACCTGAGAACAATTCTTCTTCTGCTTTAAGCGTTGACTTGGGGTTCGGAGTGGTGGTCCACGTGCTTTGGGCACTGCAGTTGCCTTACTAACTGCTCGTGTTTGGGTGCTCTGTGGTGGAGATGGTGCCGTGTCAACGGGAACTGGGTTACTATCTGCTGGGGTTGGGGTTAGAAGGGGTGTAGCTGGTTCTCTGTCCAACTAGGTAGGGGTACAATCTGCGTGAGTCTGGGTTATGTGTGGTGGGGCTGGTTCTTGGGCAAGTACAACCATGGTTCTATCTCCATCGACAGGTAGCACGATCTTTTCCGAAGACCGTGTTTTTACTCCCACGGATACTTCCATCACCCCCTCCAATTGAAATGGCTGATAAACAAGAAAAGTAATTGAATGTACAGACATTGTAAGATAGACAAGTGCAATGGATAGCAGGGAAGAAAACAGGGCATGAAATAATTCACATTTATGTTGTCTAACCAAACAGAATAGCATGACATAATTTCAAATATATGAGGGCTAATTAAACAGGATAGCATGACACAATTTCACATGTATGATGGCTAACTAAACATGATATAATGACATACTTCAAAATATGATGACTATGTAAACAGGATAACATGATATAACTATATTATGTCTTTAGAAAATGGGTTGGCATGCCATAATACAGATACATGCTGTCTATGTAAACATCATGGCATGATATAATTCAAATATATGATTTATATATTAAGGAAGTGAGCAGAGGGCAATCGCATATATGATGTGTCAACTAAGGAGATGGCATTCAATATCGTGTATATGATGTAAAAACTAAGCATTGCAATACAACATATGCATGATATGAGTAATATAACCCTGCCAAGTTTGAGCATACACCTAAGGGGGATAATAGGATTGGTCATCTGCCTTTGAATCCTCCTCTGAAGAGCTATCTGTAACCAGCAACATATCTGCTTCACCAGGTAGCATTGTCTGCTCTGAAGACCTTGTTTTCACTCCAGATTTCTCCATCACCAATTCAAATGGCTGATGCACAGGAAGAGCAGTTGAATATACAAACATTGTCGACAAAAGCAATGAGAAATACAAAAAAAGGACGGCATGATATAATTCACATATATGACGCTTGGCTAAACAGCATGGCATTGCATAATTCACATATATAATGCCGTGCAACAAGATAGCATTGCATAATTCACAAATATAATGTCTTGCAAAAAGATGGCATTGCATAATTCACATATATGGTAATTAGACACTAAACAGGTGGCATTCACACAAACCATGTCTAAACTAAGCAAATGACATAGCAATGCAAGATACCATACGCACGATATGAGCAACATAACCCTGCCAAGTTAGAGCATGCACCTCAGGGGGGGGGGCGGGAATAGGACTGGTCATCTGTCTCTGAATCCTCTTCTAAGGAGCTATCTGTAACCAGCAAGACATGCGCTTCGTCAGATAGCATTGTCTGCTCTGAAGACCTTGTTTCCACTCCAGAATTTTCCATGACCGTGCAGAATGGCTGATGCACAGCAAGAGTAATTGAATGTACCAAAATTATTGACAAATCTTGAAGGAAATATGCCCTATAGGCAATAATAAAGTATTATTTATTTCCTTATATCATGATAAATGTTTATTATTCATGCTAGAATTGTATTAACCGGAAACATAATACATGTGTGAATACATAGACAAACAGTGTGTCACTAGTATGCCTCTACTTGACTAGCTCGTTAATCAAAGATGGTTATGTTTCCTAGCCATAGACATGAGTTGTATTAACGAGATCACCTCATTAGGAGAATGACGTGATTGGCCTGACCCATTCCGTTAGCTTAGCACCCGATCGTTTAGTATGTTGCTATTGCTTTCTTCATGACTTATACATGTTCCTATGACTATGAGATTATGCAACTCCCGTTTACCGGAGGAACACTTTGTGTGCTACCAAACGTCACAACGTAAATGGGTGATTATAAAGGTGCTCTACAGGTGTCTCCAAAGGTACTTGTTGGGTTGGCGTATTTCGAGATTAGGATTTGTCACTCCGATTGTCGGAGAGGCATCTCTGGGCCCACTCGGTAATGCACATCACTATAAGCCTTGCAAGCATTGTGACTAATGAGTTAGTTGCGGAATGATGTATTACGGAACGAGTAAAGAGACTTGCCGGTAACGAGATTGAACTAGGTATCGAGATACCGACGATCGAATCTCGGGCAAGTAACATACCGATGACAAAGGGAACAACGTATGTTGTTATGCGGTTTGACCGATAAAGATCTTCGTAGCATATGTGGGAACCAATATGAGCATCCAGGTTCCGCTATTGGTTATTGACCGGAGAGGTGTCTCGGTCATGTCTACATAGTTCTCGAACCCGTAGGGTCCGCACGCTTAACGTTACGATGACAGTTATATTATGAGTTTGTATGTTTTGATGTACCGAAGGTTGTTCGGAGTCCCGGATGTGATCACGGACATGACGAGGAGTCTCGAAATGGTCGAGACATAAAGATTGATATATTGGACGACTATATTCGGACACCAGAAGTGTTCCGGAGAAGTTTCGGATTAAACCGGAGTGCCGGAGGGTTACCGGAACCCCCCGGGGAAGTATTGGGCCTTAGTGGGCCTTGAGGGGAGAGAGAGGGCAGCAGCCAGGAGGTGGCGCGCCCCCTCCCATGAGGAATCCTAGTTGGACTAGGAGAGGGGGCGCAACCCCTCTTTCCCTCTCCCTCTCCCTCTCTTTCCTTCCCCCCCTCTTTTCCTAGTTGGACTAGGAAAGGGGAGTCCTACTCCTACTAGGAGGAGGACTCCCCCCTCTCCTTGGCGCGCCTAGGGCAGCCGGCCTTCCCCTTGCTCCTTTATATACGGGGGCAGGGGGGCACCTCTATACACACTTGATATACAATATTTTAGCCGTGTGCGGTGCCCCCCTCCACCATATTACACCTCGATAATACCGTCGCGGAGCTTAGGCGAAGACCTGCGTCGGTGGAACATCATCATCGTCACCACGCCGTCGTGCTGACGAAACTCTCCCTCAACACTCGGCTGGATCGGAGTTCGAGGGACGTCATCGAGCTGAACTTGTGCTGAACTCGGAGGTGCCGTGCATTCGGTACTTGATCGGTCGGATTGTGAAGACGTACGACTACATCAACCGCGTTGTGATAACGCTTCCGCTGTCGGTCTACGAGGGTACGTGGACAATACTCTCCCCTCTCGTTGCTATGCATCACCATGTTCTTGCGTGTGCGTAGGAATTTTTTTGAAATTACTACGTTCCCCAACAGTGGCATCCGAGCCTGGTTTTATGCGTTGATGGTATGCACGAGTAGAACACAAGTGAGTTGTGGGCGATATAAGTCATACTGCTTACCAGCATGTCATACTTTGGTTCAGCGGTATTGTGAGATGAAGCGGCCCAGACCGACATTACGCGTACACTTACGCGAGACTGGTTTCACCGTTGTGAGCACTCGTTGCTTAAAGGTGACCGGCGGGTGTCTGTCTCTCTCACTTTAGTTGAACCAAGTGTGGCTACGCCCGGTCCTTGCGAAGGTTAAAACAGCACCAACTTGACAAACTATCGTTGTGGTTTTGATGCGTAGGTAAGAACGGTTCTTGCTAAGCCTGTAGCAGCCGCGTAAAACTTGCAACAACAAAATAGAGGACGTCTAACTTGTTTTTGCAGGGCATGTTGTGATGTGATATGGTCAAGACATGATGTGATATAATTTGTTGTATGAGATGATCATGTTTTGTAACCGAGTTATCGGCAACTGGCAGGAGCCATATGGTTGTCGCTTTATTGTATGAAATGCAATCGTCATGTAATAGTTTTACTTTATCACTAAACGGTAGCGATAGTCGTAAAAGCAATAAGTTGGCGAGACGACAACGATACTACGATGGAGATCAAGGTGTCGCGCCGGTGACGATGGTGATCATGACGGTGCTTCGGAGATGGAGATCACAAGCACGGTGCTTCGGAGATGGAGATCACAAGCACAAGATGATGATGGCCATATCATATCACTTATATTGATTGCATGTGATGTTAATCCTTTATGCATCTTATCTTGCTTTGATTGACGGTAGCATTATAAGATGATCTCTCACTAAAATTTCAAGATAAAAGTGTTCTCCCTGAGTATGCACCGCTGCGAAAGTTCTTCGTGCTGAGACACCACGTGATGATCGGGTGTGATAGGCTCTACGTTCAAATACAACGGGTGCAAAACAGTTGCACACGCGGAATACTCAGGTTAAACTTGACGAGCCTAGCATATGCAGATATGGCCTCGGAACACGGAGACCGAAAGGTCGAGCGTGAATCATATAGTAGATATGATCAACGTAGTGATGTTCACCATTGAAACTACTCCATCTCACGTGATGATCGGACATGGTTTAGTTGATTTGGATCACATAATCACTTAGATGATTAGAGGGATATCTATCTAAGTGGGAGTTCTTAAGTAATATGATTAATTGAACTTAAATTTATCATGAACTTAGTACTTGATAGTATCTTGCTTGTCTATGTTAATTGTAGATAAATGGCCCGTGCTGTTGTTCCGTTGAATTTTAATGCGTTCCTTGAGAAAGCTAAGTTGAAAGATGATGGTAGCAATTACACGGACTGGGTCCGTAACTTGAGGATTATCCTCATTACTGCACAAAAGAATTACGTCCTGGAAGCACCGCTAGGTGCCAGGCCTCCTGCAAGAGCAACACCAGAAGTTATGAACGTCTGGCAGAGCAAAGCTGGTGACTACTCGATAGTTCAGTGTGCCATGCTTTACGGCTTAGAACCGGGTCTTCAACGACGTTTTGAACGTCATGGAGCATATGAGATGTTCCAGGAGTTGAAGTTAATATTTCAAGCAAATGCCCGGATTGAGAGATATGAAGTCTCCAATAAGTTCTACAGCTGCAAGATGGAAGAGAATAGTTCTGTCAGTGAGCATATACTCAAAATGTCTGGGTATAATAATCACTTGATTCAACTGGGAGTTAATCTTCCGGATGATAGCGTCATTGATAGAATTCTTCAATCACTGCCACCAAGCTACAAGAGCTTCGTGATGAACTATAACATGCAAGGGATGAATAAGACAATTCCCGAGCTCTTCGCAATGCTAAAGGCAGCGGAGGTAGAAATCAAAAAGGAGCATCAAGTGTTGATGGTCAGTAAGACCACTAGTTTCAAGAAAAAGGGCAAAGGGAAGAAGAAGGGGAACTTCAAGAAGAACAGCAAGCAAGTTGCTGTTCAGGAGAAGAAACCCAAGTCTGGACCTAAGCCTGAAACTGAGTGCTTCTACTGCAAGCAGACTGGTCACTGGAAGCGGAACTGCCCCAAGTATTTGGCGGATAAGAAGGATGGCAAGGTTAACAAAGGTATATGTGATATACATGTTATTGATGTGTACCTTACTAATGCTCGCAGTAGCACCTGGGTATTTGATACTGGTTCTGTTGCTAATATTTGCAACTCGAAACAAGGGCTACGGATTAAGCGAAGATTGGCTAAGGACGAGGTGACGATGCGCGTGGGAAATGGTTCCAAAGTCGATGTGATCGCCGTCGGCACGCTACCTCTACATCTACCTTCGGGATTAGTTTTAGACCTAATTAATTGTTATTTGGTGCCAGCGTTGAGCATGAACATTATATCTGGATCTTGTTTAATGCGAGACGGTTATTCATTTAAATCAGAGAATAATGGTTGTTCTATTTATATGAATAATATCTTTTATGGTCATGCACCCTTGAAGAGTGGTCTATTTTTAATGAATCTCGATAGTAGTGAGACACATATTCATAATGACAAAGCCAAAAGATGCAGAGTTGATAATGATAGTGCAACTTATTTGTGGCACTGCCGTTTAGGTCATATCGGTGTAAAGCGCATGAAGAAACTCCATGCTGATGGACTTTTGGAATCACTTGATTATGAATCACTTGGTACTTGCGAACCGTGCCTCATGGGCATGATGACAAAAACACCGTTCTCCGGAACTATGGAGAGAGCAACAGATTTGTTGGAAATCATACATACAGATGTATGTGGTCCGATGAATATTGAGGCTCGTGGCGGATATCATTATTTTCTCACCTTCACAGATGATTTGAGCAGATATGGGTATATCTACTTAATGAAACATAAGTCTGAAACATTTGAAAAGTTCAAAGAATTTCAGAGTGAAGTTGAAAATCATCGTCACAAGAAAATAAAATTCCTGCGATCTGATCGTGGAGGAGAATAGTTGAGTTACGAGTTTGGCCTACATTTGAAACAATGCGGAATAGTTTCGCAACTCACGCCACCCGGAACACCACAGCGTAATGGTGTGTCCGAACGTCGTAATCGTACTTTATTAGATATGGTGCGATCTATGATGTCTCTTACTGATTTACCGCTATCGTTTTGGGGTTATGCTTTAGAGACGGCTGCATTCTCTCTAAATAGGGCACCATCGAAATCCGTTGAAACGACACCTTATGAACTATGGTTTGGCAAGAAACCAAAGTTGTCGTATCTTAAAGTTTGGGGTTGCGATGCTTATGTGAAGAAACTTCAACCTGATAAGCTCGAACCTAAATCGGAGAAATGTGTCTTCATAGGATACCCAAAGGAGACTGTTGGGTACACCTTCTATCACAGATCCGAAGGCAAGATATTCGTTGCTAATAATGGATCCTTTCTAGAGAAGGAGTTTCTCTTGAAAGAAGTGAGTGGGAGGAAAGTAGAACTTGATGAGGTAACTGTACCTGCTCCCTTATTGGAAAGTAGATCATCACAGAAATCAGTTTCTGCAACACCTACACCAATTAGTGAGGATGTTAATGATAATGATCATGAAACTTCAGATCATGTTATTACTGAACCTCGTAGGTCAACTAGATCAAGATCTGCACCAGAGTGGTACGGTAATCCTGTTCTGGAGGTTATGTTACTAGACCATGACGAACCTACGAACTATGAAGAAGCGATGGTGAGCCCAGATTCCGCAAAATGGCTTGAAGCCATGAAATCCGAGATGGGATCCATGTATGAGAACAAAGTATGGACTTTGGTTGACTTGCCCGATGGTCGGCAAGCCATTGAAAATAAATGGATCTTCAAGAAGAAGACTGACGCTGATGGTAATGTTACTGTCTATAAAGCTCGACTTGTTGCGAAAGGTTTTCGACAAGTTCAAGGAATTGACTACAATGAGACCTTCTCACCCGTAGCGATGCTTAAGTCTGTCCGAATCATGTTAGCAATTGCCGCTTTTTATGATTATGAAATTTGGCAAATGGATGTCAAAACTGCATTCCTGAATGGATTTTTGGAAGAAGAGTTGTATATGATGCAACCGGAAGGTTTTGTCGATCCAAAGGGAACTAACAAAGTGTGCAAGCTCCAGCGATCCATTTATGGACTGGTGCAAGCCTCTCGGAGTTGGAATAAACACTTTGATAGTGTGATCAAAGCATTTGGTTTTATACAGACTTTTGGAGAAGCCTGTATTTACAAGAAAGTGAGTGGGAGCTCAGTAGCATTTCTGATATTATATGTGGATGACATATTACTGATTGGAAATGATATAGAATTTCTGGATAGCATAAAGGGATACTTGAATAAGAGTTTTTCAATGAAAGACCTCAGTGAAGCTGCATATATATTAGGCATTAAGATCTATAGAGATAGATCAAGACGCTTAATGGGACTTTCACAAAGCACATACCTTGACAAAGTTTTGAAGAAGTTCAAAATGGATCAAGGAAAGAAAGGGTTCTTGCCTGTACTACAAGGTGTGAGATTGAGTAAGACTCAATGCCCGACCACTGCAGAAGATAGAGAGAAGATGAAAGATGTTCCCTATGCTTCAGCCATAGGCTCTATCATGTATGCAATGCTGTGTACCAGACCTGATGTGTGCCTTGCTATAAGTTTAGCAGGGAGGTACCAAAGTAATCCAGGAGTGGATCACTGGACAGCGGTCAAGAACATCCTGAAATACCTGAAAAGGACTAAGGATATGTTTCTCGTTTATGGAGGTGACAAAGAGCTCATCATAAGTGGTTACGTTGATGCAAGCTTTGACACTGATCCGGACGATTCTAAATCACAAACCAGATACGTATTTACATTGAACGGTGGAGCTGTCAGTTGGTGCAGTTCTAAGCAAAGTGTCGTGGCGGGATCTACGTGTGAAGCGGAATACATAGCTGCTTCGGAAGCAACAAATGAAGGTGTCTGGATGAAGGAGTTCATATCCGATCTAGGTGTCATACCTAGTGCATCGGGACCAATGAAAATCTTTTGTGACAATACTGGTGCAATTGCCTTAGCAAAGGAATCCAGATTTCACAAGAGAACCAAGCACATCAAAAGACGCTTCAATTCCATCCGGGATTTAGTCCAGGTGGGAGACATAGAAATTTGCAAGATACATACGGATCTGAATGTTGCAGACCCGTTGACTAAGCCTCTTCCACGAGCAAAACATGATCAGCACCAAGACTCCATGGGTGTAAGAATCATTACTATGTAATCTAGATTATTGACTCTAGTGCAAGTGGGAGACTGAAGGAAATATGCCCTCGAGGCAATAATAAAGTATTATTTATTTCCTTATATCATGATAAATGTTTATTATTCATGCTAGAATTGTATTAACCGGAAACATAATACATGTGTGAATACATAGACAAACAGTGTGTCACTAGTATGCCTCTACTTGACTAGCTCGTTAATCAAAGATGGTTATGTTTCCTAGCCATAGACATGAGTTGTCATTTGATTAACGAGATCACCTCATTAGGAGAATGACGTGATTGACCTGACCCATTCCGTTAGCTTAGCACCCGATCGTTTAGTATGTTGCTATTGCTTTCTTCATGACTTATACATGTTCCTATGACTA
Organism: Triticum aestivum; assembly: GCF_018294505.1. Taxonomy (NCBI): domain Eukaryota; kingdom Viridiplantae; phylum Streptophyta; class Magnoliopsida; order Poales; family Poaceae; genus Triticum; species Triticum aestivum. Next base: position 200,573,090 of record NC_057814.1, on the reverse strand, counting down.
TGAGATTATGCAACTCCCGTTTACCGGAGGAACACTTTGTGTGCTACCAAACGTCACAACGTAAATGGGTGATTATAAAGGTGCTCTACAGGTGTCTCCAAAGGTACTTGTTGGGTTGGCGTATTTCGAGATTAGGATTTGTCACTCCGATTGTCGGAGAGGTATCTCTGGGCCCACTCGGTAATGCACATCACTATAAGCCTTGCAAGCATTGTGACTAATGAGTTAGTTGCGGGATGATGTATTATGGAACGAGTAAAGAGACTTGCCGGTAACGAGATTGAACTAGGTATCGAGATACCGACGATCGAATCTCGGGCAAGTAACATACCGATGACAAAGGGAACAACGTATGTTGTTATGCGGTTTGACCGATAAAGATCTTCGTAGAATATGTGGGAACCAATATGAGCATCCAGGTTCCGCTATTAGTTATTGACCGGAGAGGTGTCTCGGTCATGTCTACATAGTTCTCGAACCCGTAGGGTCCGCACGCTTAACGTTACGATGATAGTTATATTATGAGTTTGTATGTTTTGATGTACCGAAGGTTGTTCGGAGTCCCGGATGTGATCACGAACATGACGAGGAGTCTCGAAATGGTCGAGACATAAAGATTGATATATTGGACGACTATATTCGGACACCGGAAGTGTTCCGGAGAAGTTTCGGATTAAACCGGAGTGCCGGAGGGTTACCGGAACCCCCCGGGGAAGTATTGGGCCTTAGTGGGCCTTGAGTGGAGAGAGAGGGCAGCAGCCAGGAGGTGGCGCGCCCCCTCCCATGAGGAATCCTAGTTGGACTAGGAGAGGGGGGCGCAGCCCCTCTTTCCCTCCCCCTCTCCCTCTCTTTCCTTCCCCCCCTCTTTTCCTAGTTGGACTAGGAAAGGGGAGTCCTACTCCTACTAGGAGGAGGACTCCCCCCTCTCCTTGGCGCGCCTAGGGCAGCCGGCCTCCCCCTTGCTCCTTTATATATGGGGGCAGGGGGGCACCTCTATACACACTTGATATATGATATTTTAGCCGTGTGCGGTGCCCCCCTCCACCATATTACACCTCGATAATACCGTCGTGGAGCTTAGGCGAAGCCCTGCGTCGGTGGAACATCATCATCGTCACCACGCCGTCGTGCTGACGAAACTCTCCCTCAAGACTCAGCTGGATCGGAGTTCGAGGGACGTCATCGAGCTGAACGTGTGCTGAACTCGGAGGTGCCGTGCGTTCGGTACTTGATCGGTCGGATCGTGAAGACGTACGACTACATCAACCGCGTTGTGATAACGCTTCCGCTGTCGGTCTACGAGGGTACGTGGACAATACTCTCCCCTCTCGTTGCTATGCATCACCATGTTCTTGCGTGTGCATAGGAATTTTTTTGAAATTACTACGTTCCCCAACAAATCTAACACGTAATAAAAAAATGATGTCATGATATAATTCACATATAAGATGACTGGCTAACCAGGGTGGCATTGCAAAATTCACATATATGATGCCTGCCTAAACAAGATGGCATTGCATGATTCACATATACGATAAAGAAACAAAACAGATGGCATTGACACAAAGCATGTCTAAACTAAGCAGATGACATCTTTGATGTATAAAGTAAGCAATGCAAGGCACCATATGCATGATATTACCAACATCAGCATGCCAAGTTAGAGCGAAGACCTCATGGGGTAAATAGGAGTGGTCTTCTGCTTCTGAATCCCCCTCAGAAAAGTTATCTTCCTCTTGATTACGATCCGAAATGGGTGGAGGGGGGCTGCCTTTGCGCCCACCATGGAGCGACGTCTGCATGAAATTTTATTGCCACGCAAGGCTCGTCTCTTTTGCTCTACATGTTTAGTTCCATTGTGTACAATAACTGACATGCATAGGATTAAAACATAGTGAGATTATGTAAGGAGTGCATGCACAAATCCAGAGTGAAGGTAGCGAACTGTGGATAGACCGAAAACCAATGGTAGCAGGCAGATAATAGCTTTAGTTAAAAAATACAGATAATGGCTCCTTTAATGTTTGTTTGCACCCAAAATGAAACTCATAGTAGACACACGAGATTTACCAGATAGTAGACAGATAGTACTGATTGATGCCCCAGTATGTACCCCTCAACCATTTAAAAACTCAAGTTTCAGCATAAGTTTGGACCTGAGTCGGAGTCTAATAGGTGAACACGACGATAAAGTAGCATGTCATCATATTAACTGATGCATAACGTAAGCAGACACAGAAGAGTGCGACCTCTCTTGCGGACCCGTGTAGTCCTCAAGGTCATCTGCTCAGTTGATGATGGTAATGCAGTTGTCGTGGCTGCCGGCGGCGGGGCAGAAGATCTGAGGCGGCGAAAGACAGTATGGAGAGCGGATCCCTGCTGTGGTGAACCCTTCCGTCATTGGAGCAGCTGAGCTGGGGTGGAACACAGCACCGCAGGAGCAGGACAAACCACACAAGGTTTTCTTTGACACATATCTGTAATAGAAGTAATTGTGTAAGGGCTTGTTTGAATTTGAGGATTCTAACAATGCAGGGATAGGAAATAGACAGGAATAGGATAGGAATGCACGTGCAAAACAGAGAATTTAAAAACACAGGATTTCTTCCAATCTGGGTGTTTGGTTCACAAGAATTGGAAGATCACGGGATGCAAAGAAGAATGGTGAGATTAAGTCAAACCACAAGAAGTGTACAACCTCTTTGGCGAAGCCATGTCGATCTCAGCGTGATTGGGTTGGCTGGTGAGGATGCTCCGGCAGACTTGGCTGTCGGAGGAGGGGAAGAAGATCTTAGGCGTCTGGAGATGGAGCCCAAGGTACTGCTCCGCTGTGATGGAGGGTTTCGTCGTTGGAGCAGCTCCGGCGAGTTGTACGACGCCGAGGCTGAAGCGGGACAAGAGGGACAACATTAACCTGAGTGGAATTCTAATAGCATCTCCAATAGATGACGTAAAATACATAACCACAAAGTGCTAGATGTATACATCAGCAGCTCATCTCTGAACTTAACTGTCGAAACTGAATTTAACTATCCAAACTGAACTTAACTTTCGAAACTGAATTTTGCTGTCGAAACTGAATTTTACTGTCGAAACTGAACGCACTAGAGGTGAGGCTACAAGTCAGTCGACTGACTTTTTCATCTCTGGTCAGTCGATTTTGCAGCCGTTGGATACGAAATCAAGGGCCTGCAGTTCATCTTCAACCTCCACCCCCTGAGCCGCCAGCCACCACCGTCCAAACAGCCGCCCCCACCGCCCGCGGCTGGCGGTGCGCCGTCCCGCCCGCCCCGAAAACACTCCCAACCGCCGGTCCGCCGCCGCCCCGGCCATCCCTGTAGGCCCCCCGTGCTGAGATTTTTCTCCGGCGACCTCCACACCACCGCCCCACCACCACCGGCGACCACCGCCCCCACCATGAACCCTAAGATAGATAGTGGGGTACCTCTTCGACGAGCCCCCCTCCCCGCTACGGCTGGTTCTTCCTTAACTCCGGCAAGCCCCCCCACCCCCTGAAAATTGACTGACCCAAAAGTCGATTCAGTCGGCTGAAGTGTAGCTAAATCGGAGCAGCATCGCAAGCAAGAGCAAGAGCGAGAGCAGCAGCGCGAGCAAGAGCAAGAGCAGACCAGGCAGGGGACCGAGAGCAAGAGCAGAGCAGTAGCGCGAACGAGAGCTAAAGCAGCAGCAGCTCCTACTGATGTGGACGTCGCCGCCGTGGGACGACGCCGTGGAGGAAGTGGCCGGCACCGCCGCCGTGGATGGAGCCGCGCCGTGTCAGCTCGGGACCGAGCGCCGACAGCACCGTGAGATCGAATCAAGAATAAAATGTGCGATTAGTGTACAACCTCTTTGGTGGCGCCGATTAGGCCGCAGCTTCATCCGAGGAAACAGTGATGATGATGCTCTTCCGGTGGTGCAGGTGAAGACGGCGGTGTGGGAATGGAGGTGGCGCGAAAGACGAGAGCAACATCGGGGCAGCTCCTTGGAGGTGGAGGACGGGGTGGCTGAACCGGCGGGACGACCAGATCGATGAAGGATCCTCATCCAGTACGGTGGATGAGGGACGTCGAGGTGTTGCTGTGGACGACATCATCGGGGAAGAGGCTCCGGCTGGGTGGCGGACGGAGGAGGGTGTGGGGCTTCGCGGGTTTTGCCGGCCTCGGTGTACGAATGGCTGGGCGGATGGGATGGGAGTGAGGAACCATGGCTTAGGGACGCGCTTGTCCGAAATGTGGGGTAAGTTATGAAAGTACCCCCACCGATTTGAGGCGGTTCTTTCGGTTCAGGGGTATCACGGGCATTTCGCGTGTCGGGATTTCACAGGAGGTGGGAGTTTTCGCGCACGTTGTAATTTTGGAATAGCAAGGCGCGGGTTGAGATGGAGGGAGTTGTCGGAGCACAACAAGACAAAGATATATCTTAAATATTTCAGGCTAACAAGGCGCGGGTTGAAGAGCCGTGAGTTTCGCAGCATGATAGACAGAGACGCTAGCTTGAAATTTCGGCATAACAAGACGCGGCTTGAAATTTCGGGAGAACAAGCTTAACGTCTACCAAAAAAGAGAATTTAGACGAGTATGATATACTACGTACAATGTGTTTAACACGCACAACACACACACATACACCATTTTAGACTAGTAAGGTACACGTGCATTGCACGCATGAGATTTGGCAACCAAATTATGAATAAATACCACATTATAGCATGTAATCTTTGAGTCATATATGCATGACGTAGATGTTCATTTAATTCTTATAGTTCATTTCATTCAAAATCATCTAGTTTTTATAAGAAAGCTAATCTATTTTAAGATTCATGGAATTGTGCGTTGTAAGGCATAAAGTAAAAACAAATCATGTAGAAAAACATTTGGGCAATTCTGATACGGAAGATTCTAGAACAAAGAAGAAGTGGTTGTGTTTTGAGGTTTGTGCATTATGCTTAAGTTCAACCATAGAGTCTTCTAGATTGTACATGTGACAAAATCTGGTGGAATCTAGATGATATCCAACGGCCAGTAGTGCTCAAATTTGCCAGCTCTGCACCATCGGATTGGCCTCATCCAACGACCATCTGTCAAAGTTAAAGTTATCCGCACACTATATAAAAAATATAAAATATTATATATATAGGGGTATAGATATAGATATGTGATGCGAAAGCCACCCATCATCTCCAATTAGAATAGTGTGTCCATGCACGGATGCAATGTGGCCAAACGATGTCTGCCATCGGTATCTCAAGTTCAAACCAATCTGACCTTGTTCAATGTGTATACATTGCATCATGCTTGTTTCCAATCCACGCCGCGCAGATCTCCGTTATATTCATGCATGCATGGGTTTCAAACATCATGATCTCTTATTCAAATATTTGAATTCAACTTTACATTGATTATGACCTCACCTAGTCTTTTACACCCACACATTGGTCTTCTGTTTATAATTGTACCACTAACTTTCTCTCGTGCATGCATGCACAGACACTTACAGTCGGCATTATCCATCGCACACATGTAATCTTTTTCTTCAGGCCGGTCTCCCATGAAGGCGCGCGCACACACACACACACATCCCCCTCTCCGTCATATCGGGCATTCTTTATCTCTCACGTGCATGCGCAACGATCGATGTTCCTCTATGTGTGTGTATAGCTAGGACTTTCACAGTTTTCCACATAAACCGATCAATCTATATATCTAGTGAGGTCTCACCCTCTTTCCCACGTCCACATCGATCAATCTATACCTCTCCATATAGGATTACATATATAGCTAATACACCCACATTAATTATATATCCAACGCCCCCCTCTCATCATCCATGCCTTTCGCTTCATCTCTCAGACGCGCGCACAATGGCGAAGACAGGGGCAGCAAGGGCTCTGCCCCCCTAACATCACTATATATCAAGGCTAATATGAATGTGATCATTAGACAATTGCTGGTAAAAATGGTTTAAGTTGATGAATTGGCCCTCCTCATAAAGGATTAGCAATGCTTGGCCCCCTAGCTCATGGGACATTTTTCATGGCTCCGCCACTGCGCGCAACAGCGCACGTTCTCGCCCCCTCTCTCTAAATATCGATCTCGCAGTTGTGCACTCCTTCATAGTCTCCCTCCACTCGGTCCCTCGCACCATCTTCTAGCCCCCACCGGATTTTGCCACATGTACAATCTAGCAGACTCCATGGTTGAACTTAAGCATAATGCACAAATCTCAAAACAACAGTGGTTCTCCTTTGTTCGAGAATCTTCCGTATCATAACTGCCCAAACTTTTTTCTAGTTGAATTGCCATTATTTGTTTTTACTTTATGCTTTACAACGCACAATTCCATGAATCATAAAATAGATTAAGGGCTTCTTTGATTCAAAGGATTCTCGAAGGAATTTTGGAGTATTCTAATCCTTAGGAATTTTTCCTATCTTGGTTGTTTGATTCGTAGGATTGTAAACCATAGGAATTTTTCCATATGATTCATTTGCACTAGATTTCATAGGAAACATACCATCCACTCAAACCTCTTTGAAAGAATTCTACGTTGTTTCTATGCACAATCAAACACTCGTACCATCCTGTAGGATTCAAGACGACATTCCACTCTAATCCCATGTTCTTCCTATTCCCGCGTTTTGGAATCCTACGAATCAAAGAGGCCCTAGGTTTTTTATAAAAACTAATTGATTTTGAATGAGATGAACTATAAGAATTAAACGAAGGTCTACATCAGGCATATATGACTCAGAGCTTACATGCTACAATGTGGTATTTATTCGTAATTTGGTTGCAAAATCTGACGCGTGCAATGCAAGTGTACCTTACTAGTACTTCGAGTATGTGCAAAACACAATGGCACGCTACACAGTGTCTCTCTTACAGTTCATGAAGCCATGTGGCACATGTGGAGGCGTTGTCGCGACATCCTTGTGTGGATTGATCACAGTGACGTGCTGCTGGTTCCAGAAGAATGTACTCGTCCTCCTTGAGCCGCACTGGCGGTACATGCACGAAGCGAAGATGTGCACGCACGCCACGCACGCACTCATTCCATCGCACGCACACGCGGGTACATGGGCGGACGCAATTTTGTACCAAGATCCACCCCATGTGATAATTTGACGCGTGTAAAGTCCTTCACTTCATTGATGGTCAATTAATACAGCGCGTGCAAATTGAGTGGACGTGAGGGCGGAAGAAAGACATTACTACTCCATTGCGCGCATGCGAGTAGTTAAATCATGGGTTGCTAGTAGTACTTCCATTGGTCTCCTTCGTATTTTGTACCAATTTTTGACAGTAACATAATATTTACGCATCTGAGTAGTGTAGTCTACTTGAAATTTATGTTCCACTAAACTCATCGGGAGCCGTTTCGGGCCTCGAAACCAAAAACCATCAATTAATCTTTACCTTGTTCCCATCACATTCGAAAGTACTAGTGCTACAATTAAGTGCAAGCCTGCTCACACCTACCAGTAAATACCAAACCTGAACGTGTTCCCACTATGCAGGTTTTAGTACTAGTGCTAGTACTTAGGTTATAAAAAGGGGAACTGCCTAACCGAAAATTACTCTACCTTCCTCCTCATAAGTCCTCCTTCTTCGTCCGTCCTTGCCATGGCCGGTGTGCAGAGCTCTAGGTCGAGAACTACTCGTAACTAGGGAGCGACAACCAAGGCTGCAAAAAAAGAGAGGGCTCGCCGCCACGCAGAGACCTCGAAAGATCTCTCACGGGCAGGCGATGGCTCCCAGGAGCGCCCTAGACGCGGAGACGAACATGCCGAGCTGGCGGCGCTGGAGTCGTTATCCCTCGACGGCATGCCCGATCAGCTCAATAAGCACCTCAATAAGCAGAAGGAGTTCATCCACGGCTTGGTGGAGCTGCTGAAGGAGAGCCTTGACGACATGCCCGCTGAGCTCAATGAGCAGGGGGTTGACCACCGGCTTGGTGATGCTGCTGAAGAAGAGCATTGCCTCGGAGAAGAAGGCGACCGTCGAAATCCTGCAACTTCAGGAGGACAAGGCGAAGGTCTGCCACAAGCTCGACCTGTTGAAGGAGGAGAACGCCGGCTGGAAGAAGCTACATGAGAATAGTAGTTCCTCGATGAAGATGTTGCAGGCCCTCGTCATGGAACAGAAGGAGGAGTTGGCGAAGCTCCGCATCGAGCACCCGCTGCTGTCAAGGTACGTAATGCAGCTGTGGAACAGATGATGAAGGCTCGCGTCGAGAAATCCCGCGTCATGGACACAATGATGAAGATGGCGGAGGAGACGCGCAAGGAGATGCAGGTCGTGGAGGCGATGAAGAAGCAGTTACGACTCCGCGGCCAGCAACCCTTCATGTAGTGAGAGCAGCGCCCCAGACTTGTGTGTGCATCTTCCTTCTTTTTTGGGGGTGATAATCCTCCTTCTTTTGCTCCTGTGTTTCTTATTTTGCTTCGGGTGTTTCGTCGCACGTGTCACCTTCTCTGCGAGGCATGAATAGAACAATGCTAAAAATGAGATGACTAGCAAATTAGATCATTCTTTATCGCCAATAGAACAATGCCTCTTGCTAGTAATATATAATAAGAGTAGAGAGTAGAGGATATGGCACTGGGCTGCCGTGTTTCGTGCTCTCCGTCATACTCCAGTGGAAAACTTGAGTGTACCGCACGGTTCTTTGCTCCTCCTCAGGTCGTCGGCACATTTATACCAGCAGTCAAATCACAAGGCCCCGCCTTCCAGCAGTAATGAGTCATCAAATCACAAAGGCCCTCGCCTCTCGTGAAAAGGACCAAACTAGACTGCCCCGCCCTCTAGCCTTTAAAAAAAATGTGTACATCTGTACAGTAGTAGTATCGATGGATTGCGCCATGGAGCAAAACTATGCATATACTATATGACACTACCCACTATGAAGGTACTAGTTACATAGACTAGTAACTGGTCTATGTTACTCTCCACTATGACCAGCCAAAGTCGAGGCGCGGATACCAACGAGGGCCTGGTTGTGTCTATACTTGGACAACTCACCCGACTGCATCCGCACCAGGCAGACGAAGCTCGTGTCGTGTTGGTGCCGTGTGCGGCCCGCACATTAACCAAAACCTCGCGCCTCCATCTTAGCCTCCGCGTTTAAAACATCTCAATCTCAAGGCCAAGGAGCAACGTGAAACCTATGATAGAGCCAATCGGATTGTTGAGAACACTACAATTCGTAGCTACAGATGCGTGTGTGAGAGAGGACGAGTGCGTGCGTGCACCTCTTCTCAGAGTACAACTGTATGTGGGTGGCATCGACCTAGGGAGCAGTGATGGTGCGTGAGAGAAGTCCCGAGAGATAGGTGTAATGCTTCTAAAAAAAGACTAGTCTATAGCTCGCCGCGAGGCTATTCCTGTCGAACGCCAAGCGTAAGATATGTATCTGACGGTGCCAGTTTTTGCACGTACACAGCAGTAGAAAAAGAACTACTAGTACCATGGCATATGCTACACCACGGTCGAGAAAACGTGCCGACGTTACGCCATCCGGGAATAGTGCCACACTTTGAAACTAGAACCGTCAATAAATTTTGAGCGCGTCTCGTCACATTCCAAATTACTACTACTACCACGCTATATTTAATTGCAAACCAGTTCACACCGATCACAACCTAAACGGTTTCCCACTTAGGAGCATATTAGTAGTACTCAGTTATAAATACTACTACGCTAAGATGACTGCACATTCCTCCTCAACTCCTCATCCTCAAAAAACAATCAAGCCATAGCCAGCGTGAGTTCTGGGTCGAGAGATTTCCACCAGGGAGAGGTGAGCATGGAAGCAGAAGCACGAGATGTCCCGCCTCGCCACAAAAGCAGCTGATGGCCCACAAGTATAGGGGATCTATCGTAGTCCTTTCGATAAGTAAGAGTGTCGAACCCAACGAGGAGCAGAAGGAAATGATAAGCGGTTTTCAGCAAGGTATTCTCTACAAGCACTGAAATTATCGGTAACAGATAGTTTTGTGATAAGGTAATTTGTAACGGGTAACAAGTAACAAGTGTAAATAAAGTGCAGCAAGATGGCCCAATCCTTTTTGTAGCAAAGGACAAGCTGGGACAAACTCTTATATAGAGGAAAGCGCTCCCGAGGACACATGGGAATTATCATCAAGCTAGTTTTCATCACGTTCATATGATTCGCGTTCGGTACTTTGATAATTTGATATGTGGGTGGACCGGTGCTTGGGTGCTGTCCTTACTTGGACAAGCATCCCACTTATGATTAACTCCTATTGCAAGCATCCGCAACTACAAAAGAAGTATTAAGGTAAACCTAACCATAGCATGAAACATATGGATCCAAATCAGCCCCTTACGAAGCAACGCATAAACTAGGGTTTAAGCTTCTGTCACTCTAGCAACCCATCATCAACTTATTACTTCCCAATGCCTTCCTCTAGGCCCAAACAATGGTGAAGTGTCATGTAGTCGACGTTCACATAACACCACTAGAGGAGAGACAACATACATCTCATCAAAATATCGAACGAATACCAAATTCACATGACTACTAATAGCAAGACTTATCCCATGTCCTCAGGAACAAACGTAACTACTGAAAAATCATATTCATGTTCATAATCAGAGGGGTATTGATATGCATAATGGATCTGAACATATGATCTTCCACCAAATAAACCAACTAGCATCAACTACAAGGAGTAATCAACACTACTAGCAACCCACATGTACCAATCTGAGGCTTTGGGACAAAGATTGGATACAAGAGATGAACTAGGGTTTGAGAGGAGATGGTGCTGGTGAAGATGTTGATGGAGATTGGGCCCCTCCCGATGAGAGGAGTGTTGGTGATGACGATGGCGATGATTTCCCCCTCCCGGAGGGAAGTTTCCCCGGCAGAACAGCTCCGCCGGAGCCCTAGATTGGTTCTGCCAAGGTTCCGCCTCGTGGCGGCGGAGTTTCTTCCCGAAAGCTTGCTTATGATTTTTTCTCGGACAAAAGACTTCATATAGCGGAAGATGGGCACCAGGGGGCCCACGAGGCAGGGGGCGTGCCCAGGGGGTAGGGCACGCCTCCCACCCTCGTGGCCAGGGTGTGGCCCCCCTCTGGTATTTTCTTCATCCAGTATTTTTTATTAATTCCAAAAATGACTTCCGTGAAGTTTCAGGACTTTTGGAGCTGTGCAGAATAGGTCTCTAATATTTGCTCCTTTTCCAGCCCAGAATTCCAGCTGCCGGCATTCTCCCTCTTCATGTAAACCTTGTAAAATAAGAGAGAATAGGCATAAGTATTGTGACATAACGTGTAATAATAGCCCATAATGCAATAAATATCAGTATAAAAGCATGATGCAAAATGGACGTATCAACTCCCCCAAGCTTAGACCTCGCTTGTCCTCAAGCGGAAGCCGATAATGATAAATATGTCCACATTTTTAGAGGTAGAGGTGTCGGTAAAATAAAATACGGACATGAGGGCATCATGATCATTCTTATAACAGCAACATATATGGATATTGTCATATGATTTCTTATGCTCAAGTAATAATCTATTCACAATGTCAAGTATGAATCAGAAACTTCATTGAGAACTAACAAACTACAATCTCAGTCATTGAGGCAATTGCAATTTATCATAACATCAGAAAGAGTCTATGTAAGAGCTTTTCAGCAAGTCCACATACTCAACTTTCATTTAGTCTTTCACAATTGCTAACACTCACGCAATACTTGTGGTTACGGAGTTTTAATCAGACACAGAGAAAGATAGGGGCTTATAGTTTCGCCTCCCAACCTTTTACCTCAAGGGTAATGTCAACAATAATAGTTCATGCTAACTTACATCCAATTGGATATATGTATCAGGATCTTTCCAACACAGTGTGCTTGCCAAAGGATAAAATGTAAAAAGGAAAGGTGAAGATCACCATGACTCTTGCATAAGGGTAAGAGATAAAAGTAAAATATAGGCCCTTCGCAGAGGGAAGCAGAGCTTGTCATGCGCTTTCATGGTTGGATGCATGAAATCTTAATGCAAAAGAACGTCACTTTATATTGCCACTTGTGATGTGGACCTTTATTATGCAGTCCGTCGCTTTTATTTCTTCCACATCACAAGATCGTATAAAGCTTATTTTCTCCACACTAATAAATCATACATATTTAGAGAGCAATTTTTATTGCTTGCACCGATGACAACTTACTTGAAGGATCTTACTCAATCCATAGGTAGATATGGTGGACTCTCATGGCAAAACTAGGATTAAGGGAATTTGGAAGCACAAGTAGTATCTCTACTTGGTGCACAGAATTTGGCTAGCATGAGGGAGAAAGGCAAGCTCAACATGTTGGATGATCCATGACAATATACTTTATTTCAGATATAAGAAAACATAACCCATTACGTTATCTTCCTTGTCCAACATCAACTCTTTAGCATTTCATATTTTAATGAGTGCTCACAATCATAAAAGATGTCCAAGATAGTATATTTATATGTGAAACCTCTCTTTCTTTATTACTTCCTATTAATTGCAACGATGACCAAAGCTATGTTTGTCAACTCTTAACAACTTTTAATCATCATACTCATTTATGTGAAGTCATTACTCTCCATAAGATCAATATGATCTCTTTACTTCTTTTTATTCTTTTCTTTTATTCTCTCAAGATCATACCAGGATAATATAGCCCTTGACTCAACACTAATCTTTATTATATATAGCTCACGGACTCGATTACATAGAAGGATCATAAATCAAAACTCAAAAACTAAATCATGCTAAAACTTTATTCTACTAGATCAAGATATTACTAAAAGGATCGAACTAAGAAAAACGGTAAAGATAGGAGTGTGATGGTGATACGATACCGGGGCACCTCCCCCAAGCTTGGCAGCTGCCAAGGGAGTGCCCATACCCATGTGATTATATCTCTTTTGCCGGTGAAGGATATGGAGGTGACGATGGATAGTCGCACATCGAACGTAGGAGGTCCTCCAACTTGCGGATAATGCCCTTGAGTGCGATGATATGCTCCTTCAACAAAATATTTTCACGGGTGAGATACTTGTTTTGTATACGAGCTAACTCAATCATCTTGAAAGCTTCGACCTCAGTTGGGGTAAGAAGATTGTGATCAAGTTGAAGGATGTCTTCTGCTGCCGGAGCTTGGTCCTCCGTGGCCTTCTTGATCCCTTCATCCTTGTTGATCTCCATGGTTTCTTCCCTCTTCAGCTCTATCTTCATTAGCCAAGCATCGTTGTCACCATTGTTGGAGGAGGGGGACGACATGATGCCTGGCCTTGACAACCCTGACAGAAAACAACTCGAAACAAGAACAGAAGACAATTGCGTGATACGGTGGTCAAAACCTTCGGGAGATTATATAATGAATTTTTTACCGACCAAAAGAAGTATTGTGCAAGAAAACGGAGTCCGGAGAGCGCACGAGGTGCCCACGAGGCAGGGGGCACGCCCAGGCGGGTAGGCGCGCCTCCCACTCTCGTGGAAGCCTCGTGTCCTTCCCGGACTACTTCTTATTTTTCTATTTTTCTAAATATTCCAAAACGGAGAAAAATTGCCATTAGAACTGTTTTGGAGTCGGTTTACTTACCGTACCACATACCTATTCCTTTTCGGAGTCTGAAACGTTTTGGAAAGAGTCCCTTATGTATTCCTCCGGGGTTACGGTTTCAATAATATTAGTTTCAACATTTATGGGATTACCTGAGATATAATGTATGATTGTTTGACCGTTTACCACCTTCGGATTTGTGCCTTCGAAGTTGCTGATTTTTATGGCACCGGAACGATAGACCTCCTCGATAACGTAAGGACCTTCCCATTTAGAGAGGAGTTTTCCTGCAAAAAATCTTAAACGAGAGTTGAATAACAACACATAATCACCTACATTAAACTCACGCTTTTGTATCCTTTTGTCATGCCATCTTTTAACTTTTTCTTTAAACAACTTAGCATTCTCATAGGCTTGGGTTCTCCATTCATCAAGTGAGCTAATGTCAAATAACCTCTTCTCACCGGCAAGTTTGAAATCATAATTGAGCTCTTTAATGGCCCAATATGCCTTGTGTTCTAGTTCGAGAGGTAAGTGACATGCTTTTCCATAAACCATTTTATACGGAGACATACCCATAGGATTTTTATATGCAGTTCTATAGGCCCATAATGCATCATCAAGTTTCTTGGACTAATTCTTTCTAGATCTATTAACAGTCTTTTGCAAAATTAATTTGAGCTCTCTGTTACTCAATTCTACTTGACCACTAGACTGCGGGTGATAAGGAGATGCAATTCTATGATTAACATCATACTTAGCAAGCATTTTTCAAAAAGCACCATGAATAAAATGTGAACCACAATCAGTCATTAAATATCTAGGGACTCCAAACCTCGGAAAAATAACTTCTTTAAGCATCTTAATAGAAGTGTTATGATCAGCACTACTAGTTGGAATAGCTTCTACCCACTTAGTAACGTAATCAATAGCAACTAAAATATGTGTATACCCATTAGAGCAAGGAAACGGTCCCATGTAATCAAAGCCCCAAACATCAAATGGTTCAATAACGAGTGAATAATTCATAGGCATTTCTTGACGTCTACGAATATTACCAATTCTTTGACATTCATCACAAGACAAGACAAACTTACGAGCATCTTTGAAGAGAGTAGGCCAATAAAATCCAGATTGCAATACCTTATGTGAAATTCTATCTCCAGCGTGGTGCCCTCCATAAGCCTCGGAGTGACACTTGCGTAGGATCTGTTCCTGTTCATGCTCAGGTACACAACGTCTAATAACACCATCTACTCCTTCTTTATAAAGATGTGGGTAATCCTAAAAGTAATGTCTCAAATCATAGAAAAACTTTTTCTTTTGCTGGTATGTGAAACTGGGTGGTATAAATTTAGCAACGATGTAATTAGCATAATCAGCATACCATGGAGCAGTACGAGAAGTATTTATGATAGCTAATTGTTCATCAGGAAAGCTATCATCAATAGGTAGTGGGTCATCAAGAACATTCTCTAACCTAGACAAGTTGTCTGCAACGGGGTTCTCAGCTCCCTTTATATCAAGAATATGCAAATCAAATTCTTGTAGTAGGCGAACCCATCTAATAAGTCTAGGCTTAGCATCTTTCTTTTCCATAAGGTATTTAATAGCAGCATGATTTGTGTGAATAGTTATTTTAGAATCAACAATATACGGTCTGAACTTATCACAAGCAAATACAACCGCTAAAAATTCTTTTTCAGTAGTAGCATAATTTCTCTGGGCATTGTCTAGAGTTTTACTAGCATATTGAATAACATTTAATTTCTTAACAACTCTTTGTCCTAGAACAACACCTACAGCATAATCACTAGCATCACAAATAATTTCAAATGGTAAATTCTAATCAGGTGGCTGCACAATAGGTGCAGAAATCAATGCTTCCTTAAGTATTTCAAATGCTTCTACACAATCATCATCAAAGACAAAAGGTATATCTTTTTGTAATAGATTAGTCAGAGGCCGAGAAATTTTTGAGAAGTCCTTAATGAACCTCCTATAAAAACTGGAGTGACCAAGAAAACTTCTTATACCTTTGATTTCCTTGGGACATGGCATCCTTTCAATAGCATCAACTTTAGCTTTATCAACTTCAATACCTCTTTCAGAAATTTTATGCCCCAAGACAATGCCTTCATTAACCATAAAGTGGCACTTCTCCCAATTCAAGACAAGATTAGTTTCTTCACATCTCTGCAAAACTCGATCAAGGTTGCTCAAGCAATCATCAAAAGAGGATCCATAAACGGAGAAATCATCCATGAAAACCTCACAAATCTTTTGACAAAAATCAAAGAATATAGCCATCATGCATCTTTGAAAGGTAGCAAGTGCATTACATAAACCAAAAGGCATACGTCTATAAGCAAAGGTACCGAAAGGGCAAGTAAAAGTGGTCTTTGCTTGATCATCAGCTGACACAGGTATTTGAGAGAAACCAGAATAACCATCTAGAAAGCAAAAATGTGTGTGTTTGGATAATCTTTCTAGCATTTGATCAATGAATGGAAAGGGGTAATGATCTTTTTTAGTAGCTTTATTTTATTTGCGGAAATCAATTACCATCCTATAACCTGTAATAATTCTTTGCGGAATCAATTCATCTTTATCAGTAGGAATGACAGTAATACCTCCCTTCATAGGGACACAATGGACAGGACTTACCCACTGACTATCAGCAACGGGATAAATTATACCTGCCTCAAGGAGCTTTAACATTTCCTTTCTTACCACTTCTTTCATCTTAGGATTCAGCCGTCGTTGGTGATCAATAACTGGTTTGGCGTCTTTCTCCAAATTTATTTTGTGTTGACATAGAGTGGGACTAATGCCCTTAAGATCATCAAGAGTATATCCAATAGCAGCACGGTGCTTCTTCAGAGTTTTCAATAATTTTTCTTCCTCCTTCTCTGAAAGGTTATCACTAATAATAACAGGATATATTTTCTTTTCATCAAGATAAAGGTTTAAGCTCAAACATGGGATCACCCTTGGGTGGAGGAGGATCCCCTAGGATTTCAACAGGCAAGTTGTGTTTCAGAATAGGTCCCTGTTTAAAGAATACTTCATCTATTTCCCTTCTTTCATTCATAAACATATCATTTTCATGGTCTAGCAAATATTGTTCTAAAGGATCACTAGGAGGTATGGCAATAGAAGCAAGACCAATAATTTCATCCTTACTAGGCAATTCCTCATCACGGGGTTGTCTACGAAATTTAGAAAAATTAAACTCATGAGACATATCATCCAAACCAATAGTAACAACATCCTTTTCGCAGTCTACCTTAGCGTTAACAGTGTTCAAGAAGGGTCTACCAAATATAATGGGACAAAAGCTATCTTGTGGGGAACCAAGAACAAGAAAATCAGCAGGATATTTAGTTTTTCCACACAAGACTTCAACATCTCTAACAATCCCAACCGGTGATATAGTATCTCTATTGGCAAGCTTAATGGTAACATCAATATCTTCTAACTCAGCGGGTGCAATATCATGCATAATTTCTTTGTATAAAGAAATAGGTATTGCACTAGCACTAGCACCCATATCACATAAGCCATGATAACAATGATCTCCTATTTTAACAGAAATAACAGGCATGCCTACCACAGGTCTATGTTTATCTTTAGCACGAGGTTTAGCAATTCTAGCAGTTTCCTCACAAAAGTAAATAACATGCCCATCAATATTATCAGCCAAGAGATCTTTAACAATAGCAATATTAGGTTCAACTTTAACTTGCTCAGGAGGTGTAAAAGTTCTAATATTGCTTTTACGAACCACAATTGAAGCTTTAGCATGATCCTTTATTCTAATAGGGAAAGGTGGTTTCTCAACATAAGCAGTAGGAACAATAGGATCATTATAAGTGATAGTATTTTCTTCAACTTTAATAGGTCCAACTACTTTTACTTCTATGGGAGGATGATATTTAAACCACTTCTCCTTAGGGAGATCAACATGAGCAGCAAAAGATTCACAAAAAGAAGCTACTATCTGAGAGTCAAGTCCATATTTAGTGCTAAATTTACGGAAAACATCGGTATCCATAAAAGATTTAACACAATCAAACTTAGGTGTTATACCTGACTTGTTACCTTCGTCGAGATCCCAATCTTCAGAGTTGCGTTTAATTCTTTCCAATAAATCCCATTTGAATTCAATAGTCTTCATCATAAAAGAACCAGTACAAGAAGTACCGAGCATGGAGCGATTGTTGTCAGAAAGCCGAGCATAAAATTTTTGAATAATCATTTCTCTTGAGAGCTCATGGTTGGGGCATGAATATAACATTGACTTAAGCCTCCCCCAAGCTTGAGCGATGCTTTCTCCTTTGCAAGGCCAAAAATTATATATATAATTACGATCACGATGAACAAGATGCATAGGATAAAACTTCTAATGAAATTCCAATTTCAATCGTTTGTAGTTCCATGATCCCATATCATCACATAGCCTATACCATGTCAATGCATCTCCCTTCAAAGATAAAGGGAAGACTTTATTTTTGATAACATCATCGGGCATACATGCAAGCTTAAATAATTCACAAACTTCATCCACATAGATTAAGTGTAAATCGGGATGCAATGTTCCGTCTCCTGCAAAAGGATTAGCTAGCAGTTTATCTATCATACCCGAAGGAATTTCAAAGTAAACACTTTCAGTAGGTTCAGTAAGTTGAGGAGCAACTATTTGCTCTACCGGTCGGGGTGAAGATACCCCGAACAAGCCCCTCAAAGGATTACATTCCATAGTAACAAGTGACAGTAAATTTCAACACACTATATAAATTTTTCCTTACCAAAGGCACTTCACTCCCCGGCAACGGTGCCAGAAAAGAGTCTTGATGACCCACAAGTATAGGGGATCTATCGTAGTCCTTTTGATAAGTAAGAGTGTCGAACCCAACGAGGAGCAGAAGGAAATGATAAGCGGTTTTCAGCAAGGTATTCTCTACAAGCACTGAAATTATCGGTAACAGATAGTTTTGTGATAAGGTAATTTGTAACGGGTAACAAGTGTAAATAAAGTGCAGCAAGATGGCCCAATCCTTTTTGTAGCAAAGTACAAGCCTGGACAAACTCTTATATAGAGGAAAGCGCTCCCGAGGACACATGGGAATTATCGTCAAGCTAGTTTTCATCACGTTCATATGATTCGCGTTCGGTACAATGATAATTTGATATGTGGGTGGACCGGTGCTTGGGTGCTGTCCTTACTTGGACAAGCATCCCACTTATGATTAACTCCTATTGCAAGCATCCGCAACTACAAAAGAAGTATTAAGGTAAACATAACCATAGCATGAAACATATGGATCCAAATCAGCCCCTTATAACACCACTAGAGGAGAGACAACATACATCTCATCAAAATATCGAACGAATACCAAATTCACATGACTACTAATAGCAAGACTTCTCCCATGTCCTCAGGAACAAACGTAACTACTGACAAATCATATTCATGTTCATAATCAGAGGGGTATTGATACGCATAATGGATCTGAACATATGATCTTCCACCAAATAAACCAACTAGCATCAACTACAAGGAGTAATCAACACTAATAGCAACCCACAGGTACCAATCTGAGGCTTTGGGACAAAGATTGGATACAAGAGATGAACTAGGGTTTGAGAGGAGATGGTGCTGGTGAAGATGTTGAGGGAGATTGGCCCCCTCCCGATGAGAGGAGCGTTGGTGATGACGATGGCGATGATTTCCCCTTCCCGGAGGGAAGTTTCCCCGGCAGAACAGCTCCGCCGGAGCCCTAGATTGGTTCTGCCAAGGTTCCGCCTCGTGGCGGCGGAGTTTCTTCCCGAAAGCTTGCTTATGATTTTTTCTTGGATGAAAGACTTCATATAGCAGAAGATGGGCACCGGAGGGCCACCAGGGGGCCCACGAGGCAGGGGGCGCGCCCAGGGGGTAGGGTGCGCCTCCCACCCTCGTGGCCAGGGTGTGGCCCCCCTCTGGTATTTTCTTCATCCAGTATTTTTTATTAATTCCCAAAACGACTTCCGTGAAGTTTCAGGACTTTTGGAGCTGTGCAGAATAGGTCTCTAATATTTGCTCCTTTTCCAGCCCAGAATTCCAGCTGCCGGCATTCTCCCTCTTCATGTAAACCTTGTAAAATAAGAGAGAATAGGCATAAGTATTGTGACATAACGTGTAATAATAGCCCATAATGCAATAAATATCAGTATAAAAGCATGATGCATGGACGTATCAGCGGCCGACATGTCCAGCCGCGCAGCAGTAGCAGCACAGAGGTCGCGCCGACGAAGCAGCACGGAGGTCCCGCCACGCCGTTGATGTAGCCGACTGGTCTGGCCATGCCGCGGAAGTAGCAGAGATGTCCCGCCGTGCCGCCGAAGCAGCAGGGAGGTCCCGCCGTGGCGCGGCGGCCTGGGAAAATTTCTTGCGGGCAGGCGAGGACTCTTACAGGCGCATGCATGCGATAGTCCATAGCCAGATGGATCAGATCTCCGGCTGGGCGAGGATGCAGGACGAGGCTACCGGTGTCATCCGGCAACTCGGGGACGGCAATGTGAAGCTCCGGGGCGAGCGCGACCTGCTGAGGGTGAAGATCCCCGGAAGGGCGAAGCAGGAGGAGGAGACCACTTCCGTGTTGCAGAGGACGAGCTTCATCATCAAGAAACTTATGGACGAGAATGCCATGCTCCGCATCGAGCGCAACAGGTTGGTGGAGGAATCCATGGATGCTGCCAAGCAGCGTATTAAGTACATGAAACTGATGAAAGAAATCATCGCCCACCGCAAGAACTAGTCTCCGCGACCTGCAGCGCATAAAGAAAGTAGAGATCAGCGAGCCAGATCGTTGTATGCGTCTTCCTTCTTCTTTTGCCCTTGTGTATTTCGGGCGTAGCCGCATGTGGCTTTTTTAATTATCTTCCTAATTATGTAAGACAATCATTATCCACTCTCGTCGTCCTTATATATATATATATATATATATATATATATATTCATCAGTCTTGCTATAAGTCGCAGTAGATGCTATATAGGTCCGTCGGATCTTACATCAAGATCCGTGCAAAATTTTCTTTTCAGATTTTCTTTTTCTCTCTTAAATCTCAGTCGAGTGAGACATTGCCACGCCATTAAACAGAGGCTCGGGCACCATTAATGGAGACCTTGGGAGAGAGGCGGACGGCAAATGGAGGTCAAAGGGCTCTCCTCCCGATAAGCACGCGTAGGGGTCTGATCGCACGCCTCCCGTACTCAAATAGCTACCCTGCACGGCGCCTCCTAGCTAATAAAAAAGGGGACGCGTGCCGGCACGTAAATGGTAAATAGAATGCCCACGGTTTCAATAATACTTGTGTTTCCGATTGTAACGTGACAACACTTGTTCCAAAATGACTTTGTTGATTGTTAATGTGTGCGCCTTCGCAAATCGGACAGCAAAATTACCACAGCATGTTGGTGCCATGTCATGGCACCAAGCCAAGTTTCATGATTTTCATGCGTGTTTCAGATTTACGGGAATTAAAAAAACCAAGTTTCTCAATGTTTCCAGCCGAGCCATGACGCCCAGATGTTTGAATTTCATTCCCATTTCTGGCATGGGACCTAGAAATTTACCCGAGGACACACATGTGATTTTTCAACCAGCTTTGGTGCACTGGAGCATGTGCTTGTATTTAAAATTTGAATTATGCACACAAAGGTGACACGTTCCCTCTCAGAACCACGAGCCTTCCTGAGAGAAGCTCCGGTTTGCAAGAAACTTATACCAAAACTTGTTCCTATTCTGCAATTTTTTTACCACAGCATGGTAGTACCATGACATGACACCATGCCAAGTTTCATGATTTTCAGGCGTGTTTTGGATTTACAAGATTTTTAAAACCAAGCTTCTCAATGTTCTCGGCCGAACCATGATGCCCAGATGTCTGAATTTCATTCCCATTTCTTGCATGGGACCTAGAAATTCACCCGAGGACACACATGTGATTTTTCAGTCAACTTTGGTGCACGGGAGCATGTGCTTTTAGTTCAAATTTGAATTATGCACATTAAATGACTAGAAACTCAATTAATGTATAAAAAATGCCAAACGAACCCGGAATAATTCCAAAATTTAACAGGGCACTCATATAGTTCTATGTTGCCTCTGTAAAGAAAATCTGGCGGGAGGCAGCGTATATTGTTTCGCACACAAAGGTATAAAGAAATAAAGAAATAAATAAATTAGCCCTATTTAATTCTTGGGTTCTTATTATTTATGCCACTAGTTGTGTATCACTACTCAGTTTTGCCATTAGAAGTTACAACTACTCAAAAAATGCCATCAATCCGTGAGATGCCTGCTCAAAAATGCAATTAGATATCTAAAAAATGCCATCGCTAAGTTAGATGTATGCTCAGAAATGCCATTAGACATTGTTATTTTCACGTCAAACCCCGTTGACCATGTTACATGACAAAAATAAGCCGATTCTCACAATGATAAGTTAATGGTGTCCAGCACAACACACCCCTCAAATAAAAGTAAGCACCCTGGAATTCTTTGACAAAACTAAGCACCCTGAAATTCTTTGACAACTAAACTGCTGGCTATATGATGTTGGCCATATATATTGTACGTATATAATGTCAAGAAACGAGTGGTAGTACTATACCAACTAAAAGATGAAATGTACGAAATATAACGAGAAGAAACATAACATAGTTCTGCTGGGGGCTCAGCACAACACACCCCTCAAATAAAACTAAGCACACCAGAAATTAAACTAAGCAACTAATCCGGTAGACACTGCATTAGAACCACCATGAGCAACGACACTGCCACCTTACTCGGAGTCCTCGTCCACGTCCTCGACTTCGTCCTTGTCCCTCTTCCTCTTGGGCGATACTTCTTTGCTTGAACCGCACACTTGGCTCTTGCTCTTCATCCAACCCTTGTAGATATTGAAACAAAGGTAGCCATCCATAGCGGCGTAGTGGATGTGGTCCATATCTAGTACATTCCACTACCATGCATGATGAAGAAACATGTACGGAGGTTTCTCTAGTTTACCGTACGAAGGATGAACCATGGCTCCTGCCAGGGTCAGCATTGAAGGCTGATCAAGGGAGGGCACCAGCCCTTCCTTCTGGAGGTCGAAGGGGTCGCCTACAATGAGGTCTATCCGACCCAGGATTTCCTTGTCATTCATAAAGTCTACAGTAACGAATTTGACTCGGCCGCCCTTGAGGAAGTTCTTAAATTCCTCGCACTCAACGTCGGCATGGCATATGTGGTAGACCAAGTATAAGTCATGCACGCAAACCTGGATCACGGCGGGCTTCTTCTTCTCTGCCTCCTTTAGTTTCTTCTCGCTTCCCAGGACTGTGGTGTACTCAACATCTAGCCCAGCGACCCACTCATCATTTGAGTTTTTGAACATGTGTTTGAAGCAAGCAAGGCATTCTTTCGCCGTTGCGGAAGAACGGGTGTAGATGATGTCGAACTCATCGCCGGTGATGGTTCTAACCTTGTACTGACCGCCGATCATGGAGATTTGGGACGCCATGGATTTGGGAGGAGGGTTAGGATTAGTGGAACTACCGTAATGTAAAAGGACGGGACGACTAGGAGCGGTTTATCGACTGTAAAAATGTCGAGTGGGGGGGGGCGCGTGCGAATGGCAGGGTAGTGGTTGCCTGGTGGATAAATGGATTCATGCACAGTACGTACTATGGGGGCCCAATTAGATGTCATGTCTACTCGACGCCCAATTAAATGGCTTTCAATGTCATGTCAAGCGCTGGGAAAATTACAGGTGATACGAAGCTTTCCATTCTCCCATGATACGGGCTTCTGAGAGCCCTTGGATCTGAGATCGAACGGTTGCATGGCATGATTCTAGACCTGTGGGTGAACATCCTATCCTGGAGGGTTATTCTGCAAATTTTCAGCAACTTAGCATGCGACCGTTCGATCTCAGATCCAAGGGCTGCCAACAGCCCGTATCATGGTCGCGCCTACCACGACCGTCGCCTCGCTCGCGCGGTCACGCCCTTGGAGATTTAACACGGTGCGTTAGGCTATCTGATGTTGGCATGTCATACATAGTCATCACTTAGTCACTCATACAACAAGGTTAGCTATAAGGTTGGCTATAAGAGTATTTTTTTTTGTTTACTTCTCTCTATCTCTTTCTTCGTAGTATTTATTGCATTTGCCAAGGAGTGACCTCTTCCAATGAAATGGTGCTTAGATGAGGTGTTATGGGCATTAAATGGCTTAGCAACTCAAGTCCCCAATGCATAGGTGCTTAGTTTTTTGTTGCTAAGTTTGCTTCATCTAGGTACACGCGCTTAGCACCGTTTCTTCCTGGGGTCACCAAACTAGTCTCTCTCTTCTTAATTAACTTGCCACATCAGACTTTATGCCTATGTGGCAGGCTTAGCACCTGTAGGATCAAGTACAATAGTGGGCTATAAGCCCGCTTTACATGGCATTTTTGCATATGTGGGGGAAAGAGGCAAGGAAAAAGTGGAGGAGTGGGCTCTCAAGCAAGAGCCAGCCTCTACATGGTGCAGCATCGGGAGAGGCACCTGTATGGAGGTGGTCAGGAATCGGGAGACTCAAGCCGGTCGTAGCGCCGCAGTTAAAATGATAATGGCAAGTCAAATCACTGGGCCCCACCTGTCCAGTAGTAACTCACTGTCAAATCACACAGCCCTACGTTTGCAACAGCGTACTCCCTCATCTTCTCACATCTTTGTCGAACCGACTAGCAGAACTTTCCCGCCTACCGTGCGGGAAAAGCCCCGCCCTCGAATTTTAAATAGTACAGTATACTAATTTTGTATCCATGGATTGCGCCATGGAGCAAAGCCTCAAGAAAATGGCGGTACACATGTATGGAGTATACAGCATGCCCGTCGCGTTCGCGTCGCACCCCAGATGGTCGGTCGGTCTGGCACACCGCTCTCCGAATGGAACGCGCGTCATATTGCGTTTGCACACACATGTGGGACCGCAATTGAGAACCGACCATAGGCACACTCCCCGGCCCCGCAAGTCGGGTGAGTTAATAGAAGTACATACTCCACCTTGGTACCTGGACGGTCCCTGCAAGACACGGAAGATCAGTTTGTCCATGCATGTGACCAGACTCCAGCAGACACGCCTGGATTGGCTATCGTCTACATATCATGCAGGCTGTGTTGTACAGGGCTGTAGTTCTGGTGAGAAATCTAAAAAAAGTTTCTTGTCATCTCGCAAAATTAGGTGTCATGTGCTTCGGATCATTGCGAGGGTTAAACAGCGACAACCGAGTTGGGCTTGTCATTGGGGGCACATGCACGAAGACTACTCGGCTGCCATCTAGGTCAAGCCGACTATGTTAATTAGGACATCTATCGACGGACCCCTTTTCTACGAGTTTATCTTTAATTTGAGCTTTGATCCTCGTCTAGTTTGTCCGTCGGGATTCATCTTGTCTCCTTTGGGCAGTGAGGTTATGATTTCTTGTCATGTGGCATTTTTTCGTGTTATATGTTATAATCCGGTGCTTTAGATCAAAAAATGACGACAACTGCGCCTCCGAGGCACGTGCATGAAGACTTCCCGACAGTCATTGCCGAGGTCAAGCCGGCTCCAGCCGGTAGACAAAAGAAAACTAGTACTCCACTATATAGGCAGGAGCCTCCGCGCTTGCTTGCTAGTGTTGCTCTCTTCACACTGTCTCGCCCTCTCCAGATCTAAACACGACAGCGGTGGCCACACACACTCTCTCTACTCACCGCTGGTCACAGATCCAGCTGGATCCTTGTAACATCCCAAATTTTCAATTTGGTATGTTATACATAGATCATCTTTGCATATCATGTTTTATTGCATTTTGACAAATCCTCGATAAATCCTAAGCAACTCAAGGACCCTCGGAGAGAGTTGGGGATTTTCTTAAATTTTCATATTTGATTTTCATCAAATATTAAGACGAGGATTTTGGTTTTAATTATTTTCTCTCCGGAATAATATTTCATTCTAAAAATAAACGAGAGGAGAAAATATGACTTCTCCAAAACAATTGAAATACTGGAGGAAAAATGTTAAAATCATTTATTAGAATTATTTGGATTTTATTTGCTATTTTTATTGCATTAAAAATATTGCATGTTTTCAAAATATTTATTTTGTGTTAAACAAATGTTCACCCTATTCTAGATTTTCTAACTAGACGGGGAAAATTTACTTTATATTTTTCTGACTTTTATTTATTTTTCTACGAATTATTTTCCGCAGAACGTATTTAAAAAAAACAGCGCGCGCCCGCTGGGCCGAGCCCAGCCGAGCGCCAGGCCGCCGGCCCACCCCGTCGCCCTCTCCTTCCTCCGCACGGGAGAGCGCCGCCGCCGTGTCCTCCATGGACACGGGACCGAGCCGCCGCCGGAGCTTGCCCCCTCCTCCAAGCTTGCTCCCCCCCCTTTATATACCCCCCCTCTCTCTCTCCTCTCATCTCGCTCGCCGCCGTCGCCGCCGCACTCGGGAACCGCCGCCGCCGCCGTTGGCCGCCGCCGGAGCCGCCCCTTGCACCCCCCCAGCCCGCACCCCGAGCCCCGCACCCTCGCCCGGAGCCCCGCCGGAACCCCCGCCCCGATGAGGTACTGCTTCGCTGCCGTTCGTCGTTGCCGGTTTTGTTAAAAAAAACCTTCGTTATAAAAAAAACCCTAGATCGGTTTTTTTCGGTTTTATTATTTTGCGAGCGTTTACCGAACCGTTCGTTTTTAACGAACGCGTTCGTCGGTATTTTCTCTGTTAACGAACGTCCGTTCTTTAACCGTTCGTCTGTTTTTTCTTTTTCATCGATTTTTTCTGCGATTATCTCAGCTTCGATTTCTGATCGAATTTTTGTTTCTGTTTAACTTCTTGCTCGTTTATCGGAATCAGGCGATTCAAGCGCCTAGAGTTTCGTCTCGAAATTCTCTTTCCGTTTAACCTACTCAAACAAGTTTTTGATACAGTAAAATTTGACCTAGATCCAGATTAGTAAACGAAGCTTCTTTCTTTCGCCGTTTGACTATCGTTGCTTCGTTCGAGTTGATTCTTTTTGCAAACCGGAGTTCTTAAGTTGAACTTTCTGGTTGGATCTTTCATTCGAGTTTTACCTGTGCATTAGATGAGTACTGATTGTATGCTTGTTTGTTTGCGATAGAGTACCCGGAGTGTGCCGCTTGTTACTTCGACTCGTTAGGTTTTGCGGATCATCAGCAAGGCAAGTAACACTTTGATCATACCTTCCATACCCAGTTCTATTGCATTAGATCTTTTCCTCAAACAATTGCATGATTAGGATCTAATTAAATTGTGGGTATTGGGAAGTAGTTGAGGTAGAACCTATTACCTGTTTTCTATTCAAACCCTTGGGAGTTACTTCTACGTTGCTTTTATTATTGCCATGCTATGCTCGTAGACGTGGATGGGTTTGAGAGATATTCATGACAGATGTGAGATGTTTATTAATGGTTCAACTTAAGGTGGCAACTAAAACCCACATCTGGGTGGATTGAGGCACCTGGAGAACCCAGTGTTGTCTGATTTTATAAGGTCCGCCACCCAGGCTCAAAGGGATCATAAGATTATTCATGCTAGAAACTTCCGTGTGCAGCCACAAGCTATTATGGGCTCTAGCATAGTTGAGTAGGTTACAAGATCTCTTGAAGAGGTGGGCTAGCAGATGTAGGGGAAAGTAGGTGTACCGGTCCACCCGGAGTAAAGAGTGATTGTTTCTGAAAGACTGTGTCTCGGTCATCCGTTTCTCAAACATCATGCAGTGCGAGAATCAAGCGGAGGCGATCGAGTCTTGTGGGGAAAAGTGCGCAAACCTCTGCAGAGTGTACAAACTAATCATGGTTAGCCGTGTCCCCGGTTATGGACAACTTGAGTATCTAGTACCTGGATTAACATTTGAATCTCATCACTATGTTCCTTTTAATTAATTTTGTTGGGTTAATGATGACACCTAATTGGGATTGAGTTGGAGGTACCTTCTCAATGTTTCAAAACCACCATGATAGTTAAATAAAATCTATTCCTTTGAAGTAGGATAAAATTGGCTTTTCACAAAACTGTAACCGTAGAGCTTTCCACCAGCCATATATGCATGTAGTATAGCATTATTATTGTTCATTGCTCTCTATGTGTTACTTTGCCAGCATATCCTATGTGCTGACCCGTTTCCGGGCTGCAACGTTTCATGTTGCAGACTTTTCAGACGACGAGTAAGGTGCCTTAGGTCGTGGTCTTATACTCAGTGATGCCGCTGGAGTTGATGGACTCACTTATCTTCCAAGTCTTCCGCTGTTATCGTTGTTAGATGGCCTTAAGCCATGTTTATCATACTTAATCTCTTTGGAGATTTTCGATGTAATAAGTGTGTGATTGCTACTCTGTTATAAATCCTCCATTTGTATTGTGCGTGTCAGCATTACTGATCCAGGGATGACACTGGTGCACAGCAGCACAGACCATTTGAGGTCTGGTCGCTACAAAGTTGGTATCAGAGCACACGCTGACTGTAGGACACGACCACTAAGCTTAAGCCCTAGAAAGCTTCTCTCTTCTCATTTCTGACCCCTCTCCACTTTCTACTCTTTTAGGAATGGCGGATGCAAGGAGCAAGTTCATGCAACCAGATGAAGACACGCCGTTTGGACGACATTTGAAGGAAGTCACCAAGTACTTGAACATAGGAATACCAAGCATCACCGGAACCTACAACGCCACATTACCTGAAGAGGAGAGCTGGAAGATTTCAAGTTATCATTCCAGGAAGGACGTTTGTACCAGTTACTGAACCCATAAGATTGGTTTTCGAAGCACCAACCTGGAGTCTAGGGAAGAGCATGGCCGCACACATCGCCATGGGACGCATTGGAGAAGTCTACCACCAGGAGCTTAAGGATACAATTTACCAAATTTGTGGACGCCGAGACGCGCAATGGGAGATGATCAGAACCAAGAAGGATGGGTCAATCGCAGCTTTCATCCAGGAGCAGAACCAACATTTTCGTCGCCAGGAGAACCAGATGTGGACGGACAAGGAAGAACGGAAGAAGGCATTAACCAAGATCAAGGAGCTCCAAGAAGAACTCAAGGCTACACGCGAAGATTATTTGGAGGAAATCAACGCACTAGTAGGGAAGAATGACGACCTGGAGAAGAAGATTGGAATATTCATTGGAAATCCAGTGCCAAAAGCAGAAGTCGACGAATACACTTGTCCAGATAACTACATCATCATCGACGACACTGACTCGGAACCAAGTGAAGACGACTGGGTTGATGAAGCTGGAGCAGACATCATGGAGTCTTCAACGGATCAGAATTTCTAGTAGACCACCATATCAGTAGTAGTTTTCCCCCATTTAATAGTATAGTTCAAGCACTTTGTAACGCTAGTTAGATCGATTGTTTTGCCTTGTTTGAATTGATTGAGTGATATTGATTGATTTGTCTCATGAGCATATGGGTAGTGTTTTCCCTCTAGACCTCATTCTATTCTTAACTCTCATCTTTTCTAAACCTATCAGATGCCTCCGAGACGCGACACCGGATTTGTTTTCCCACCGGAGATCACCCAGTTGATTCAGCAACAGAATGCCCTGATGCAAGTGTTAGTGCAGAACCAAGGCAACAACAACAACAACCCACCGCCGCCACCACCTGTTGATCACTTAGCCCGTTTCTTAAGGCTAAACCCGCCGGTGTTTTCCAGTAGCACCGAGCCGATTGTTGCAGATGATTGGCTCCGCAAAGTTGGAAGGGAGTTGACCACTGCAGGATGCACAGATGCGGAAAGAGTGCGTTTTGCCGCACATCAGCTTGATGGACCCGCAGCATCATGGTGGGAGAATTATACAGCCACGCACCCTATTGACACTGTCACATGGGACCAGTTTCAGCAAGCTTTCCGTACAGCTCATGTTTCAGCAGGAGCTATGGCTATGAAGAAGCGTGAGTTTCGCAACCTACGCCAAGGAGGACGCACCGTAGGCCAGTATGTGGAGGATTTCAGTAAGCTAGCACGTTATGCACCAGATGACGTTGCTACAGATGCTGCCAAGCAGGAGAAATTTTTGGAAGGGCTGAATGATGAACTGAGTATGCAGTTGATGGTAGCAACCTTCAACAACTACCAGGAGCTGGTAGATAGAGCTCTCATGATTGAAGGGAAGCAACAGCAGATTGAAAACCGCAAGAGGAAGTATGGACAAGGGAAGTACAATTCTGGAGCCCAGCAGAAGCCACGATTTACCCCGAAGCCGGGAGGACAGTTTCAGCATACCCATGGAGGAGGTAGTACGCACAACCATAATGGCTCCAAGATTGGTAATGGGAATGGAGGAACCAACGGACAGAACCGCACCAACCCATCTACCCCAACCAAGAGGGATCTAAGTCACATTACTTGTTTCAAGTGCCAGAAGACTGGACACTATGCAACTGATTGTCCTGAAGCCCAAAATGGAAATGGCAATGGAAGCTCTGGGAAGAAGCCGAACCCGTTCAACAAAGGACACGTGAACCACGTGAGCGTGGAGGAAGTTGAAGCTCAGCCTGATGCAATAATAGGTAAGTTTTTGGTTAAGTCATTTCATGCAACTGTTCTTTTCGATACTGGTGCATCGCATTCATACATATCAAGGGGATTCGCGAATAAGTTTAAGATGTCCACCCAAGTTCTCAAAACCCCTATGTTAGTAACCTCGCCAGGAGCAGAGTATATGGCAACCCAAGGATGTTTTCAGATACCATTGGCCATTGGAAGGCATGTTTTCCCCTCAGACCTCATTGTTTTGGAATCGCAAGGTTTGGATGTAATTTTGGGAATGGATTGGCTATCGTTGTATGGTGGAAACATCGATTGTGCCAGCAAGACGATTTTGCTTACCACCCCAGAAGGAAAAAGGATCAAGTATGTATCCCGGCATATGCCGAAGAGGACTCAAGTAAATTCCTTATCAGGAGTTGTACAGGAGGAAGTACCAGTGGTGAAGGATTATCCGGATGTATTTCCAGAAGAGTTGCCAGGCATGCCACCAGATAGAGACATTGAGTTCTTGATTGAACTTTTGCCAGGCACAGGGCCAATATCTAAGAGACTGTACAGGATGCCAGCAAAGGATTTGGAGGAAATTAAGAAGCAAATCAAGGAGTTACTGGATAAAGGCTATATTCGCCCAAGTTCGTCACCTTGGGGATCACCAGTACTTCTAGTGGAGAAGAAAGATGGATCGCTGAGGATGGTTGTTGATTACCGAGGATTGAATGAAGTGACCATCAAAAACAAGTATCCACTGCCGATGATCAATGATTTGTTTGACCGCCTACAAGGAGCTAAAGTATTTTCCAAGATCGATCTACAATCAGGATACCATCAGTTAAAGATTCGAGAGCAGGATATACCAAAGACGGCTTTTACCACCAGATATGGATTGTATGAGTATACCGTTATGTCATTTGGACTGACTAACGCACCTGCCTATTTCATGAACCTGATGAACAAAGTGTTTATGGAGTTTTTGGATAAGTTCGTCGTGGTGTTCATTGATGATATTTTAATCTTTTCCAAGGATGAAGAAGAGCATGAGGAGCATTTACGATTGGTACTTGAGAAGCTCAGAGAACACCAATTATATGCCAAGTTCAGCAAGTGTGAATTTTGGCTGAAGGAAGTTGGATTCCTTGGACATGTTATTTCTGGGGAAGGAATAGCAGTAGACCCTGCCAAGGTTGACACAGTGACAAGTTGGGAATCACCCACGACAGTTGGAGAAAACCGGAGTTTTCTTGGACTTGCAAGATACTACCGGAGATTTATCGAGAATTTCTCAAGGATTGCTAAGCCCATGACTGAGCTATTAAAGAAGGACACCAAATTCAATTGGACTGAGGAATGTGAAGCTAGTTTCCAAGAGTTGAAGAAACGATTGGTTACATCACCAGTGTTGATTCTGCCCGATCAACGCAAAGACTATGAAGTTTATTGCGACGCTTCTCGTCGAGGACTTGGAGCAGTGCTTATGCAGGAAGGAAGAGTTGTGTCATATGCTTCACGACAACTTAAACCCCATGAAAAGAATTATGCTACGCATGATTTGGAATTAGCAACCGTGGTGCATGCATTGAAGACATGGAGACATTTTCTCATCGGAAACCATTGTGAGGTGTATACGGATCACAAGAGTTTGAAGTATATTTTCACGCAGAAGGAGTTAAATCTCAGACAGAGGAGATGGTTGGAGCTCATTAAAGATTATGATATGAGATTGCATTATCACCCTGGAAAGGCTAACGTAGTAGCAGACACGTTGAGCCGCAAGAGTCATGTCAACACCCTCATGACAGGAGAGATACCTCAGGAGTTAGCCGAGGACCTTCACGAGCTATGTTTGGAGATAGTCCCAAGAGTCTATTTAGCGGCATTGGAGATTCAGTCTACCTTGATGGAAAAGATCAGAGAAGCTCAGAAGATAGACAAGGAGATTGAAGAGATAAAGGAGAAGATGAGCAAAGGAAAAGCCAAGGGATTTCGTGAGGATGAGCACGATACCTTATGGTTTGAGGACCGTGTATATGTGCCAAATGATCCGGAGATCAGGAAGTTGATTTTGCAGGAAGCCCATGATTCACCGTACTCGATACACCCAGGGAATACCAAGATGTATTTGGATTGAAGAATACTTTCTGGTGGACCGGAATGAAGAAGGATATTGCAGAGTATGTAGCAGTTTGTGATGTATGTCAGAGAGTGAAGGCAGAGCATCAGAAGCCAGCAGGATTGCTACAACCATTGCCGATACCCGAATGGAAGTGGGATAAAATAGGCATGGATTTTATCACAGGATTTCCCAGGACGCGTTCAGGCTATGACTCAATATGGGTTGTAGTCGACCGTTTGACGAAAGTGGCTCATTTCATTCCAGTGAAGACCACTTACACCAGTGCTAAGTTGGCAAAGATATATATGACCAGGATCGTATGTTTGCATGGAGTTCTGAGGACCATTGTATCAGACAGAGGAACCCAATTTACCTCGAAGTTTTGGAAGCAGTTACATGAAACATTGGGAACCAGGCTGGAATTTAGTACCGCTTTCCACCCACAGACAGATGGACAGACCGAGAGAGTCAACCAGATTTTGGAGGACATGTTGAGAGCATGTGCACTAGATTACGGATCCAGTTGGGACGACAATTTGCCATATGCGGAGTTTTCTTATAACAACAGTTATCAAACCAGTTTGAAGATGGCCCCTTTCGAAGCCTTGTACGGAAGGAGGTGTAGAACACCGTTGTTATGGGACGAAGTTGGAGACCGTCAGTTGTTTGGACCAGATTTGATTAAGGAGTCTGAACAGAAAGTAAGGTTGATTCGCGATAGGCTCAAGGTAGCCCAGTCCAGGCAGAAGAGTTATGCTGATTCTAAACGAAAGGAGACAGTTCACGAAGTCGGAGACAGAGTGTATCTTGGAGTATCACCACTTCGAGGAGTGAAGCGTTTTGGAGTTAAGGGAAAGTTAGCGCCCCGTTTTATCGGACCATACAGAGTGTTGGAACGTATGGGAGAGGTTGCTTACAAGCTGGAATTGCCCGAAGGATTGTCTGGAGTACATGATGTATTTCACGTTTCCCAGTTGAAGAAGTGCCACGCAGAGATGGCTGAGATACCGCTGAGAGATACTGTGCCACGGGAAGCGATTCAGCTGGAAAGTGATGTGACCTATGAGGAGAAACCAGTTAAGATTCTTGAGTATGCCAGCCGAGTTACCCGCAGCAAGGTTATCAAGTTTTGCCAAGTCCAGTGGAGTCACCACACGGAGGATGAAGCCACCTGGGAGCGAGAGGAAGATCTACGGAAGGACCACTCCCACCTGTTTTCTAGCCAACCCGAATCTCGAGGGCGAGATTCATCTTAAGGGGGGTAGGTTTGTAACATCCCAAATTTTCAATTTGGTATGTTATACATAGATCATCTTTGCATATCATGTTTTATTGCATTTTGACAAATCCTCGATAAATCCTAAGCAACTCAAGGACCCTCGGAGAGAGTTGGGGATTTTCTTAAATTTTCATATTTGATTTTCATCAAATATTAAGACGAGGATTTGGTTTTAATTATTTTCTCTCCGGAAAATATTTCATTCTAAAAATAAACGAGAGGAGAAAATATGACTTCTCCAAAACAATTGAAATACTGGAGGAAAAATGTTAAAATCATTTATTGGAATTATTTGGATTTTATTTGCTATTTTTATTGCATTAAAAATATTGCATGTTTTCAAAATATTTATTTTGTGTTAAAAAAATGTTCACCCTATTCTAGATTTTCTAACTAGACGGGGAAAATTTATTTTATATTTTTCTGACTTTTATTTATTTTCTATGAATTATTTTCCGCGGAACGTATTTAAAAAAACAGCGCGCGCCCGCTGGACGAGCCCCAGCCGAGCGCCAGGCCGCCGGCCCACCCCGTCGCCCTCTCCTTCTCCGCACGGGAGAGCGCCGCCGCCGTGTCCTCCATGGACACGGGACCGAGCCGCCGCCGGAGCTTGCCCCCTCCTCCAAGCTTGCTCCCCCCCTTTATATACCCCCCCTCTCTCTCTCCTCTCATCTCGCTCGCCGCCGCCGCCCGCCTTGCCCGCCGTCGCCGCCGCACTCGGGAGCCGCCGCCGCCGCCGTTGGCCGCCGCCGGAGCCGCCCCTTGCACCCCCCCGCCCCGAGACCGCACCCCGAGCCCCGCCACCCTCGCCCGGAGCCCCGCCGGAACCCCGCCCCGACGAGGGTACTGCCTCGCTGCCGTTCGTCGTTGCCGGTTTTGTTAAAAAAACCCTTCGTTATAAAAAAACCCTAGATCGGTTTTTTTCGGTTTTATTATTTTGCGAGCGTTTACCGAACCGTTCGTTTTCACGAACGCGTTCGTCGGTTTTTCTCTGTTAACGAACGTCCGTTCTTTAACCGTTCGTCCGTTTTTTCTTTTTCGTCGGTTTTTTCTGCGATTATCTTAGATTCGATTTCTGATCGAATTTTTGTTTCTGTTTAACTTCTCGCTCGTTTATCGAAATCAGGCGATTCAAGCGCCTAGAGTTTCGTCTCGAAATTATCTTTCCGTTTAACCT
Source organism: Triticum aestivum (assembly GCF_018294505.1). Lineage (NCBI taxonomy): Eukaryota > Viridiplantae > Streptophyta > Magnoliopsida > Poales > Poaceae > Triticum > Triticum aestivum. The sequence goes on along the minus strand of NC_057814.1, from coordinate 200,538,370 downwards.
ACTCAAACAAGTTTTTGCTAGAGTAAAATTTGACCTAGATCCAGATTAGTAAACGAAGCTTCTTTCTTTCGCCGTTTGACTATCGTTGCTTCGTTCGACTTGATTCTTTTTGCAAACCGGAGTTCTTAAGTTGAACTTTCTGGTTGGATCTTTCATTCGAGTTTTACCTGTGCATTAGATGAGTACTGATTGTATGCTTGTTTGTTTGCGATAGAGTACCCAGAGTGTGCCGCTTGTTACTTCGACTCGTTAGGTTTTGCGGATCATCAGCAAGGCAAGTAACACTTTGATCATACCTTCCATACCCAGTTTTATTGCATTAGATCTTTTCCTCAAACAATTGCATGATTAGGATCTAATTAAATTGTGGGTATTGGGAAGTAGTTGAGGTAGAACCTATTACCTGTTTTCTATTCAAACCCTTGGGAGTTACTTCTACGTTGCTTTTATTATTGCCATGCTATGCTCGTAGACGTGGATGGGTTTGAGAGATATTCATGACAGATGTGAGATGTTTATTAATGGTTCAACTTAAGGTGGCAACTAAAACCCACATCTGGGTGGATTGAGGCACCTGGAGAACCCAGTGTTGTCTGATTTATAAGGTCCGCCACCAGGCTCAAAGGGATCATAAGATTATTCATGCTAGAAACTTCCGTGTGCAGCCACAAGCTATTATGGGCTCTAGCATAGTTGAGTAGGTTACAAGATCTCTTGAAGAGGTGGGCTAGCAGATGTAGGGGAAAGTAGGTGTACCGGTCCACCCGGAGTAAAGAGTGATTGTTTCTGAAAGACTGTGTCTCGGTCATCCGTTTCTCAAACATCATGCAGTGCGAGAATCAAGCGGAGGCGATCGAGTCTTGTGGGGAAAAGTGCGCAAACCTCTGCAGAGTGTACAAACTAATCATGGTTAGCCGTGTCCCCGGTTATGGACAACTTGAGTATCTAGTACCTGGATTAACATTTGAATCTCATCACTATGTTCCTTTTAATTAATTTTGTTGGGTTAATGATGACACCTAATTGGGATTGAGTTGGAGGTACCTTCTCAATGTTTCACAACCACCATGATAGTTAAATAAAATCTATTCCTTTGAAGTAGGATAAAATTGGCTTTTCGCAAAACTGTAACCGTAGAGCTTTCCACCAGCCATATATGCATGTAGTATAGCATTATTATTGTTCATTGCTCTCTATGTGTTACTTTGCCAGCATATCCTATGTGCTGACCCGTTTCCGGGCTGCAACATTTCATGTTGTAGACTTTTCAGACGACGAGTAAGGTGCCTTAGGTCGTGGTCTTATACTCAGTGATGCCGCTGGAGTTGATGGACTCACTTATCTTCCAAGTCTTCCGCTGTTATCGTTGTTAGATGGCCTTAAGCCATGTTCATCATACTTAATCTCTTTGGAGATTTTCGATGTAATAAGTGTGTGATTGCTACTTTGTTATAAATCCTCCATTTGTACTGTGCGTGTCAGCATTACTGATCCAGGGATGACACTGGTGCACAGCAGCACAGACCATTTGAGGTCTGGTCGCTACAATCCTCTCCGCCGGGGAAGGTGAGAAGGTGCAACGTTCATGTGGTCGTCCTCGGCGACGGCTCTTACCCACTGCCGGCGCGTCCCGATCAGCGTGCCTTGCCGTTCTCTCCCAAGCATCGCTAGCGAGGGAGGGCCTCCCACCTCTTCTTCCTCGCTGCCATAGTGTGGGTAGATCCGGCCTCCCGCCGCCCACCTAGCGACATCCCGGCGACCCTCAGGTATAACTTCCTTCGAAACTGGCCTTGCTCTATTTCCCGAGCTCCTAACGTCGCTGCATTTGTATCTTTTACTATTTCTCAGGCCCCCTCGTGTAGATAGGATGGATCGGCTGTTCGAAAACCACCTAATTTTTTACTGTTAAGAGGTAAAACTAGTTCATGCACTCGAATCTAGTAGTACTTGGTTCAAACAAGGAAGAAAGGGGGCGGGGGTGGGGGAAGATTTGTTACCTGAATCTAGGACTTGGTCGAAAAAGGAAATAATGGGGGCGAAGAGTAGCAGAGACTGGCTATCCAACTGGTCTCTAGGTCTAATAGGGAAATAAAGGGAACGCAGTACAAACTCAATATAAACCCGATCTATTGGTTGAAAAAGGAAAGAAAGTGGGGACTAGGGGACAAGTCAACAGAGTAAGTCCAGCACTAGATTTGCTAGCCTCACACAGTATAAGGTGGCTATATACCGAACAAAAATGGGACCAACCCAGATATCCTCTTCTGATGTTTGTTGCCCCGAGCCGCTCTTATGTAATGCCACTGGTAAAATGTAGCAGTCGCACTGTTAAAAGTAAGGACACGTTAAACCAATGTTGTTTTCAATGTAATGCCTCCAGTAATATGAATCAATGGCACTTTTTTTCATGTCCTGCTAAATTTCCCATTAAGATAAGTTGCTTCTTTTCGTTAGAGATACAACTGTCCTGGTCCGCCTACTCTCCAGGAGCTTCACGACCAACCTTGATGTTGCTCAATTTTATTGCAACTAATGAAGAAGCTCTGTGGGTTTCGTTTTCTGATGGAAATGGAACCGGGGCTGGAGCCCTTTTCTTAAAAAAAGAAGAAGCTGCTAGCTCATGGGACATTGCTTCATTTTAGGTGAACTGCACCAAAAGGTCCCATGAATTGAATCATCCATGTTGGTGACTGGTGTCCCTTCTACGATGGCGTTGACTGCAGATATGGTTCCCATCAGGAGGTATGTTCCTTTTTGGTCTGACCATTTGCCAAAGATCCTGCATGTTGATCCTACTCTTGTGCTACTGTTTTGGCACTGCCATGATAAAGCAGTAATGTTATTATTTTGCACCTTAATCTAGTGGCACTATTAATTTGAGGCAATGTTTTGGCACCGTTGTGCCACTGTTTTTTATATATCGAAAGAGGGGGTTCCCTCCGATTTCATTAAAGGAACCCAACCATAGAGAACTATTATCCGACAACATCTCAGTGTAAACGGGTAGTTATGCAACTACTACTAGAACGGACTGAGTACTAGCAGGAGACAAGTTCGCCACATAAGCTAGGCAGGTTGGGGGATGCAGCACCAGCTCGACCAAGTTTGGATTACAACCCAAATGCTACCACAGAAACATCACGGGGGAGATAGGGACTGAAAGAGCCAGCTTCAGCATCCCAGTCTAAGCACCCCGGCCTTCATCCTTGCGGCGCACAGTACACCTCATTTGCCACCTGCTCGACCCTAGTGTCACTGATAAAATGAAGTAATAATATAGTTAAAATAGAGCGAGTGTCCTCTCTATCATTTCATTTACAATGTAGATAAAGAAAGTGCTTCTCTTTGTTAATGTATGTTTCATCAACTAGTCCCATTGTTAATGTTTAAGCGTTTCTGCAAACTGCACAAAAATAGAGATTTGAATGTCTCAAGGCCCCTCCTTGTACTACCGATGTACACTGATGTTCATCACCGGCAGAAGGTGTATCGGGGAGACTTGGGTCGATTTCCGATGTAATATTTTCTTCTGTTTATTAGTGTATGTTTCGTCAACTAGTGCCACTATAATCTAATCATGCCTTTTCATTATCTGTGCGAACAGGGTTATTCAGCTGCATTTTGGTGGAACTGCACAAATGTACGGATGGAACCGACATATATGCAGAGTGCGAGGTGCCAAGTAAAAATTAACGACACCAACCCTGCTCCATCTAAGCATTGGCATCCTGAAAGTGCAACTATCCCTGGGTGGTTTTGGTAATTCCTAAGAACATATAGCTCATTGAGCTAATGCTATTCCAAGATAAATATTTCAGGAAAGCTCAATGCTTGGCATGGCATGGATTAGAAAGTGGACCCTTCAAAATGCGAAGGACAAAGGACTGGCTCAAGCTCAAAGCACAAGACTCTACATTTTCTATTTTAGTGATCCAAGATCACATTGAGTCTATAGGAAAAGCCAATACTATTAAGAAGGGATGAGGTGTTGCTTAATGAGGATCTTGCTCAAAATGCTTAGTGATATGCTCCAAAACCCTCCACTACTTTCTCATATCCACATATGTCCTAAACCAAAAAGTCCAACTCGGCCCCACCGAAATTTCATATCCGGAGCCACCGAGTTCAGTTGTCATAGCCACTGCCAGAAACCCTAATCAATTCGGTCTCACCGATAGGGATCTCGGTCCCACCAAGATGGGGTTGTAATCTCTCTGTTTCCTTTTCGTAACGTTTCGGTCAAACCGAGATGAGCGATCGGTCCCACCGAGATTGCAATGCAAACTCTCTGTTTCCCTTTCGTAACGTTTCGGTCCAACCGAGATGAGCGAATCGGTCCCACCGAGTTTGCCTGACCAACTCTCTGTTTGACTATTACCAAAATCGGTCTCACCGAGTTTGTGTAATCGGTCTCACCGAGATTACGTTATGCCCTAACCCTAATGACATCGGTCCCACCGAGTTGATCCAGTCGGTCCCACCGAGAATCCTAACGTTCACATTTTGAACTAAATCGGTCCGACCGAGTTTCATGATTCGGTCCCACCGAGTTTGGTGATTTGTGTGTAACGGTTAGATTTTGTGTGGAGGCTATATATACCCCTCCACCCACTCTTCATTCGTGGAGAGAGCCATCAGAACATGCCTACACTTCCAATACATATTTTCTGAGAGAGAACCACCTACACTTGTGTTGAGGTCAAGATATTCCATTCCAACCACATAAATCTTGATCTCTAGCCTTCCCCAAGTTGCTTTCCACTCAAATCTTCTTTCTACCAAATCCAATCCTATGAGAGAGAGTTGAGTGTTGGGGAGACTATCATTTGAAGCACAAGAGCAAGGAGTTCATCATCAACACACCATTTGTTACTTCTTGGAGAGTGGTGTCTCCTAGATTGGCTAGGTGTCACTTGGGAGCCTCCGTCAAGATTGTGGAGTTGAACCAAGGAGTTTGTAAGGGCAAGGAGATCGCCTACTTCGTGAAGATCTACCCGAGTGAGGCAAGTCCTTCGTGGGCGACGGCCATGGTGGGATAGACAAGGTTGCTTCTTCGTGGACCCTTCGTGGGTGGAGCCCTCCGTGGACTCGCGCAACCGTTACCCTTCGTGGGTTGAAGTCTCCATCAACGTGGATGTACGATAGCACCACCTATCGGAACCACGGATAAAAAATCTCCGTGTCAACATTGCGTTTGCTCCTTCAAACTCATCCCTTTACCTTCATATGCAATTGTTTTACATTCCGCTGCTATACTCTTAGAATTGCATGTGTAGGTTGATTGCTTGACTTGTGCTAAGTTGCTAAAATCTGCCAAGAACTAAAATTGGGAAAAGGCTAGATTTTTATTTGGTCAAGTAGTCTAATCACCCCCCCTCTAGACATACTTCCGATCCTACAAGTGGTATCAGAGCTTTGGTCTCCATTTGCTTTGATTTCCATAGCTTTTGGTGGTCATAGCCTTGGTTTCACAACCTAGGAGAGTATGGCGTCTAGCGAGGGAAATTACCACCGTAGAGGTCCTTATTTTGATGGTACTAATTTTGCTAGTTGGAAGCATAAGATGAAAATGCATATTCTTGGACATAACCCCGCCGTTTGGGCTATTGTGTGTATTGGCTTGCAAGGTGAATTCTTTGATGGGAGAGAACCGAACCGTGAAGCTACCGCGGAAGAGTTGAAGATGCTACAATACAATGCTCAAGCTTGTGATATTCTCTTCAACGGATTGTGCCCCGAAGAATTCAACAAAATCAGCCGTCTTGAGAATGCAAAGGAAATTTGGGATACTTTGATTGATATGCACGAAGGTACCGACTCCGTCAAGGAATCCAAATTGGATGTGCTTCAAAGTCAACTTGACAAGTTCAAAATGAAGGATGGTGAAGGTGTCGCTGAAATGTACTCTAGGCTTGCTCTCATCACAAATGAGATTGCCGGCTTAGGAAGTGAAAAGATGACCGGTAGATTCATCATCAAGAAGATCCTAAGAGCCTTGGATGGAAAATATGATACCGTGTGCACATTGATCCAAATGATGCCCAATTACAAAGATCTCAAGCCAACGGAAAGTCATTGGAAGAATTGTTGCTCATGAGATGTCACTCAAGGATAAGGAAGAGCATCACAACAAGTCAAGTGGTGCTTACAAAGCCTCGTGTGATGCTCCCACATCATCAAGTGAGAAGCAAACCTTCAATGAAGAATTGAGCCTAATGGTAAAGAACTTCAACAAGTTCTACAAGAATAGAAGCAAAGAAAGAAGTTCCAAGTCAAGGTCCTACAATGACAAAAGATCTTCTAGTCGTGAGCGAAATTGTTACAATTGTGGAAGACCCGGACACTACTCCAATGAGTGTACGGCCCCTACAAAAGAAGAGAAGAATCACCACCAAGAGAAAGGAGGAGTAGAGATGATCGTTATGAACGAAGACCCTCTCGGAAAAGCAAGGATTCGGAAAGGAAGGAAAAGCCATCAAGGAGCTACACAAAAAGAAGACATCAAGCTCATGTTGGTGAATGGGTATCCGGCTCCGACTCCGACAATCACTCCGAAAGAAGTTATCACTCTGACTCCGAATATACTCAAGATGAAGGTGTTGCCAGTCTAGCACTTGTGTCAACCAACTCCTACGACATATTTGACTAACCAAATGAAGGAATTGGAAGATGCTTCATGGCCAAAGGTCCAAAGGTAACACATCCCGAGTATGTTGATTTCAATAGTGATGAAGATGATTTGCTAGGTGATGATGATTTACTTGTTGACAACTCTAGTGATGAAAACTATGATGAAACGTCAATTAATCATGCTAATCAAGATAAAACGAATGATGATGATAAGAAGGAGATTGAGCGTCTAACTAAAGAACTAAGCACTCTTAAGTTAGCTCATGAAACTACCTTGGAAAATCATCGAGAACTTTTAAAGACTCATGATAAGCTACGCTTTGAAAAGCTCAACCTTGAGCAAGAGCATGAGTTTTTAAAGGCAATCAATGATGATCTTCGCAAGAAAAGTTCTTCTTACATTGCCAAGCGTTTACTCTTGTCTACTTACATGCCACAAGTTAAATCTAGCAACAAGAACAAGAAAGATTCTTCATCTAGTAGTAACAACAATCATGCTAAATCCAATGTTGATGCTTCTAGTAGTTCTCTTGATTCCACTAATGATTCTCTTAGCCAAGTTACACTTGAGCAAGAAAATAGCTTATTGAAGGGAATCATAGAGAAAGGTGTTTACAAGAGTCTTGCCGGAAGTAAGCAATTTGAGGAAATTGTGCGCAAGCAAGGAAGACACCGGAAGAATCAAGGTGTTGGTTTTGAACGAAAGTTCAATGCCAATGGAGTTGAGTGGGAAGAAGATCAATACCCCAAGACGAAGTTTGTTCCTCAACAAGAGAAGTATGATCCTACTTCTTTCAAAGGAACACAAGCTCAAGATGATCTTCCACCACAAGACCACAAGCAAAAAGGCAAGGACAAGCTTCAAGAGGAAATTGATGCATTTGAAGAAGCACCTAAGGCTTTGGTCAAGTGGGTTCCCAAGACTACATCAAGTTCTACTTCATCAAGCACAACTACGATTCCAAGGATTCCCATCAAGATGATGTGGATCCCGAAGAAGAAGAACTAGAGAGTTCTTGAGGGTGACTCCGCCAACATACTTCACTCTTATCATTTTGGCGAGGACAAGTGCAAACAACTTCCATATCTTGCACTAGTTCAAGGAGTCACAAACCCTCTTGTTGGTAAGACAAGGGACAAGGTAACCTAATGCTTTCATGGACATCATCTTGTGTATGCATCACTCTATGTCTATGGATATCCTTGTTTGTTCCTTGTGGGACTAACCCGTGTAGGTATTGAAAGTGCAACTCACTCCAAAGGATTGCTCCGAATGATCTACATCAACATTGAGCATCTACATCTTCAACACCTACATGAAGTCATCATCGACAAAACCCAAGGTTAGTTCATCCCTTTTAGGGGGGATATCACATCTAGGGGGAGCTTTACTCAAATCAATGAGCTAAAGCAACTCTAATGGTGTGATCACAACAATGCTTTATGTAAAAGTGGTAACCCCACTTGTGCTTAAACGATGAGTATGACCTATGATCAAGTGTTCTCATTTGACTCCTAAGTCAATATACTCATATATAGATGACCTAGTCATCGCCAATTGCTTGATAGATGCTAGAATGTTTGTGCATGCTTTGTCACATATTTCATTTGCCATTTTATTGTGTGAGCATGTTGGTTGCATATTTTACTCATTCGAGGACATCCATTTGTTGCTTTGATTGTTTGGCTTTTTCTCTTTTTGCCAAATGGATGGACAAGAATGCCTAAGAACACCCTCTAGCTATCTATGCTTTTCTCGTCTCAAACTCTATTCATGCTACATCACAAAGTTTGATCAAGTCAGATTCGAACCACTCTGTGTGAGGAGCACTCGGAGATCCCGATTCGTCATAGACTTAAACCTCCAAAACCTCTTTGTGCATCTCGGTCTGACCGATTCATCCTTTTCGGTCCTACCGAGTCACCAAGTTGATCTAGGGTTTTCAATCTCGGTGCAACCGATTAGAACTTTTCGGTCACACCGAGTTGCAGTAACTGCTTGCAGTTTTGCATCTCGGTGCCACCGAGTCGTTCCACTCGGTCACACCGACAGGGTCAGGTTATATATACCGCCGGGCCAAAATTTGGAAATTTCTCCGAACCCCTTCGCCCGCGCATAACCTACTCTGCCTCCTCTGGTCTCCGGATCGTCCTCTCGTCGCCAGCGACCTCCCGCCGCTGGTCTCCGCCGCCGTCAACGGAAATCTCCACCGCCGTTGCCGTCGTAGCAAGTTCGTCTCCGCACTAGGGTACGAACTTGAACTTTGTGCTAATCCTTAACTCCGATTCTTAGCACATTGCTTTGCCATGATTGAAATCGTCCTGTCCAGTGAAATCATCCCGTAGATTAGTTTTGATTTGAAAATTTGGGGTTAGGTCTCCGCCGAACTCATCTCGGACCGACCGAGTTGTAGAAATCGGTCTCACCGATTTTGGCTTAGGCCAGAGCACAAGCATTTTCGATATGATCGAAAATTGCAAATCGGTGTGACCGAGTTCGATTCTCTGTGAAACCCTAGCAGTCTCGGTACCACCGAACTGTGACTCGGTCTGACCAAGTTCACTAGTTCAGGTTCCAAAAGCTGCTTCAGTATCACCGAGTTTACAAATCGGTAGATCCGAAATGCTTTCTATGAAGAACTAAAACTAAGTTTTTAAGTCATCAGTTTTGCAAAAACTCCTGTACTTTGTGATGCTCATCTACTCTACCTCATCTATAACCTATTCACAGGGTCTGTTGACAGTTTGCCTGCAAGATGTCTGACCAAAGTGACAGCCAGAACAAGTCAGAGGAACAGGTTCAGTTAAGTGAGGGCACTAGTCCCTCTAGCAGCTATGATGAAGGCAACAGGAGCACTCCAAGCAATCTACCAAAGGCTGCTACCAGGATAAGGAAGAAGAGGACTTCTGACTCTGAAGATGAAGATTATGTGACTGTTGAAGATGAAGCCACTTCAAAGAAGAAAGTGCTGAAGAAAGAGTATGGCTCAGCTGCTGCAACTAAGCCAGGTCTGAAAACAAAGATGCCAGCAAGAAGACAGCCCATGTCTAAGCCAAGAAAGTTGCCACAGGAGAAACAATGGAGTTCACTCTTGAATCCAAGGAAACTGGAGATGGCAAAAAGAGAAAAGAAAGGGTCAAGAAGACCATTGCCAGAGTTATTGGCAAACCCTCAATGATGGAAGAAGAAGAGGAAGAGGATGCTGCACCAGCACCCAAAGCTCAAAAGCTTATGGGAGATGCAATCAAGGCATGGGCTGCTCCATCAAAGCCCAAAACTGCTCCCAAGGCTGTTGCTCCAGCTCCAAAGCCAAAACCCAAAAGGAGCACTAGGAACATACCTGCAGAAGAGAAGAACAAGGCCCCAGCGCCACAAGTTGCTGAAGAAGAAGAAGATGATTCTGTTGTGTTGAGGAAGCTAAAGCCCAAGATCCCTGATCACAATGATGCACACCCAGTTGCAGAGAACATGAAAATCAGGAAGGATTCAGGATTGAGACTATGGAGAGAGTCTGATCCATATGCTACCAGGAGAAGGACTGCTGTGGACTACAGATTTCACACTAAGGAACAACAGGACTTCTATGAGACAATTCTGCTTGACAAGAAGCCCATAGTATGTGACATGAGATGGGTTGACTGGGAGTTCATCAAGGAGAATGAGGAACACTTCCCTGGTGTATATGATAGCTTCAATGCATGTGGAGTTGATAAGTTCGTGGCTCAGAAGTTCACCAAGTGGAATGATGAGCTCATTATGCAATTCTACTCCACTGCACACTTCTATCCAGATGGAAGGATAGTATGGATGTCTGAGGGTACTAGGTACCAGTCTACATTTGAAGAATGGGCTCAATTGATCAATGCTCCTGAAGAACATGAGGATGACTTGGATATCTATGCAAAGAAGAAGAAAGACCACAACTCTATGGCCAACATGTACAAAGAGATCCCAGATGCTGCTTTGGATACACATAAGTTTGGATCTGTACACTATTTGTTGTCTGGTCTGCCAAATATCAATTGGATTCTAAGGCACACACTGCTACCCAAGTCAGGTGGTCACAAGATGATCAGAGGACATGCTATCAACTTGCTGCACATATTTGATGTCCCACAGAAGTTCAAGGTTATGAGCCTGATTGTGGAAACAATCAAGAGGACTACAGCTGATCAGAAGAGAAGTTGTGGATATGCCCCACACATCCAGGAGCTAATCAACTCAAAGATGGGCAAAGGCAAGTACATCTTGGACAAGGAGCACCTGCCCATCTATCCTGAATTTGAAGATAACACAGTTGTGATGAATGAGAATGAACCATCTTCAGCTCAAGCACATGAAAAGAGAGAGAAGACTAAGGTTGAGAAGGCTGCAAAGATGCCAACTGTGGAAGAGGCATCTCAGGTATTCTTGAAGAGCAAGCAAGACCAGCTTGGATATCTGATCCAATCCACCCTGAGGATTGAGAAGGGCTTGGCCACCTTGACCAAGAACCAGGAGAGTCTGGAGAGGATCATTGAGCAGAAATTCTATGACCTTGATGTCAAGGTAACTGAGATCCAAACTACGGTTGAGCAGCTCCGGGAGGAAGCAAAGGAGAAGAAGGGCAAGTCTACCATAGATGCATTTGCTAGAGTGCCCAGAGGACAGAGATCTGTTGCAGTGCCAGTGACAGACACAAGAGCTACAGCTTCAGCACCAGCAGCTACAGCTCCAGCTCCACCTCCAGCAGCTACTCCACCAGCTCTAGCTACTTCATCGGAAGCCTTCATCCTTGGAGTTCTTTCTACACCTCCCAGAGATCAAGCCTGAGAGTCCTTTAGCACTATACTTTTTTGAACTTTTTGGTAACTTGTTGCCAAAGGGGGAGAAAAATGTATAGATCATAGGCTTCGAGAGAGAGAGAGTGTTGGTTTTATCTCTCTTTGCATTTATTTGGTTTGATTTGAAACTTTATTGCGTGCTTGTGTGAGCTACTTGTTTGATCTTGTGCTTGATCATATGCTACCCTTAATGCATGTTGGATCATGCTATCTTTCATATCCTATGATGATCATTCACTTTGCTTGGTGATGAGTGCATGTTTTTAATCTCTATCATTTTGAGCGCTCCACCAAGATGTATGTGACATGGAAAAGTAACCCATGATCCTAATCGATTGTGCATTTGCATTCAAAAGCAAATATTAAATAATGCACAAATTTAGGGGGAGCTCTTGCTTATCACATACTTCTCAAAGCGACAATGTTTTCTCAATCTTATTATCATTTGTCGAAGCTTTGATCTATATGTTGTCATCAATTACCAAAAAGGGGGAGATTGAAAGTGCAACTATCGCTGGGTGGTTTTGGTAATTCCTAACAACACATAGCTCATTGAGCTAATGCTATTCCAAGATAAATATTTCAGGAAAGCTCAATGCTTGGCATGGCATGGATTAGAAAGTGGACCCTTCAAAATGTGAAGGACAAAGGACTGGCTCAAGCTCAAAGCACAAGACTCTACATTTTCTATTTTAGTGATCCAAGATCACATTGAGTCTATAGGAAAAGCCAATACTATTAAGAAGGGATGAGGTGTTGCTTAATAAGGATCTTGCTCAAAATGCTTAGTGATATGCTCCAAAACCCTCCACTACTTTCTCATATCCACATATGTCCTAAACCAAAAAGTCCAACTCGGCCCCACCGAAATTTCATATCCGGAGCCACCGAGTTCAGTTGTCATAGCCACTGCCAGAAACCCTAATCAATTCAGTCTCACCGATAGGGATCTCGGTCCCACTGAGATGGGGTTGTAATCTCTCTGTTTCCTTTTCGTAATGTTTCGGTCAAACCGAGATGAGCGATTGGTCCCACCGAGATTGCAATGCAAACTCTCTGTTTCCCTTTCGTAACGTTTTGGTCCAACCGAGATGAGCGAATCGGTCCCACCGAGTTTGCCTGACCAACTCTCTGTTTGACTATTACAAAAATCGGTCCCACCGAGTTTGTGTAATCGGTCTCACCGAGACTACGTTATGCCCTAACCCTAATGACATCGGTCCCACCGAGTTGATCCAGTCGGTCCCACCGAAATGCCTAACGGTCACATTATGAACCAAATTAGTCCGACCGAGTTCTCTGAATCGGTCCCACCGAGTTTGGTGATTTGTGTGTAATGGTTAGATTTTGTGCGGAGGCTATATATACCCCTCCACCCACTCTTCATTCGTGGAGAGAGCCATCAGAACATGCCTACACTTCCAATACATATTTTCTGAGAGAGAACCACCTACACTTGTGTTGAGGTCAAGATATTCCATTCCAACCACATAAATCTTGATCTCTAGCCTTCCCCAAGTTGCTTTCCACCCAAATCTTCTTTCTACCAAATCCAATCCTATGAGAGAGAGTTGAGTGTTGGGGAGACTATCATTTGAAGCACAAGAGCAAGGAGTTCATCATCAACACACCATTTGTTACTTCTTGGAGAGTGGTGTCTCCTAGATTGCTAGGTGTCACTTGGGAGCCTCCGTCAAGATTGTGGAGTTGAACCAAGGAGTTTGTAAGGGAAAGGAGATCGCCTACTTCGTGAAGATCTACCCGAGTGAGGCAAGTCCTTCGTGGGCGACGGCCATGGTGGGATAGACAAGGTTGCTTCTTCATGGACCCTTCATGGGTGGAGCCCTCCGTGGACTCGCGCAACCGTTACCCTTCGTGGGTTGAAGTCTCCATCAACGTGGATGTACGATAGCACCACCTATCAGAACCACGGATAAAAAATCTCCGTGTCAACATTGCGTTTGCTCCTTCAAACTCATCCCTTTACCTTCATATGCAATTGTTTTACATTCCGCTGCTATACTCTTAGAATTGCATGTGTAGGTTGATTGCTTGACTTGTGCTATGTTTCTAAAATCTGCCAAGAACTAAAATTGGGAAAAGGCTAGATTTTTATTTGGTCAAGTAGTCTAATCACCCCCCCCCTCTAGACATACTTCCGATCCTACACATCCACCACCATCAGTGGGCTGTGCGGCGCTCACTGTGGACGGATCTTTCTCGGCAGCAAATCCTCTAACCAAATACTAGTAGCTTAGACTTAAAAAAATACTAGTAGCTTATATTGGCAGTTTTCTAGGGGTGTACTCTTTTCTGAAAGAAGCACCAATCTATTTTTCTTTATTTGTACACAGTGTCACAACTTTGACCCAAAGGTCCAGAGCTATTTTAGGGTGATTGGCGTAGTACTCGGAGACTGATTGTAAGCATGATTTTTATTAGTTGTCACACTGATTGTAAGCATGAGCAGATGGAAGATTAGGTTAGTGCGAAGCTTACCTTAAACCCTACCGACGCCGTTGAAACGAGGCGAGCATCGAGGGAACCGTGGAGAACGGCGGGGAAGCGACGTCGCGCCATCCGACCTCCTCTTGCGGTGGGAGAATGAATACTCCTGTGGCTCCGGCTGGCTCTGCACCCTCACGAAACGGCACACCGTACTCGATCGATTCGTTATCCTCTGGGTGCTCGACCTTTGACCTGTACGCCCACCACCTCCGCCTGACTTTCGCCTCGGGCGAATCTGTCTGCTCCATCGCCCAGTGGAGATACTTGATGAACTCGAAGGACTGCGACGTGACTGCCGCCGAGGAGTACATCGCCGCCCTATCGTCGTCGTCTCGCTCTTTCGCATACATTGCCACATGGCCCTCGCCGTCCTTGAAATCTCCCACTCATTGTCAAACCAAGTAAGGATCTCCTTCAACCTGGCTAACTTTGCCTGGTCGCCGCCGGCGATCTGCCTGATTCGCTGCTGCATCCCCTCCATATATGTCCTTCTGAGTGGTCCGGTGCTAGCTTTGGAAGATGGGAGGAGAGACGGTGGTCTTGCAATAGAGAAGAGGGAGAGGCGAGACGGTGGTTTTGTAATGGAGATGATGGAAGGAGAGGTTCCCCTGCCTTTCGGTCGCTGATAGGTGGGCCCCGCGCTTGGTGGGACCCATGTGTCAGTGTCTCAATGGCAGGATGGGCTACGTCAGGGGATCCTCGTCCGAGGAGAGAGGAGGTGGTTTTGCAATGGAGAAGAGGGAGAGGCGAGACGGTGGTTTTGGAATAGAGATGATGGAGAGGAGAGGAGGTGGTTTTGCAATGGAGAAGAGGGAGAGGAGCGTGCGGCAGCGATTTAGGATTGGACGAGAGGGCCGGCGCGCTGTGACTGGATCAAAATCAAAATCAATTTACCTTTCAATTAAGAAAGCGACCCCACATTAACTAGTCTCCCTTTTATTCTGGGTCATTATTGACCATGATTTTCGCAAATAAAATATATGTTATACGTTGCAAAAATAATATAATTTGAAAGTACATTCAGATACGAACCAAACGATACAATTTTTGGTGACATGCATTCACATTTTGCTTGTCAAATACAGTACGTGGTCAAAATTTGACCCAAAATAAGCAAAACAAAAAAATACTTCCAAGACCAGCGCCGCTCTTCCGCTCTTTTCCTCTTAAACCACTGCCGCTCTTCTCCTGTTCCAATCTAAATCCAGTGCCGCTCCTCTCCTCTTCCATTTCAAAACCACCGCCCCTCCTCTCATGTTCCAATCCAAAACCAGCGTCGCTCCTCTCCTGTTCTAAACCAAAACCAGCGCTGCTCCTCTCATCTTCCATTCAAAAACCACCGCCGGCAAGTGAAGGTGCTGTGGAGAAGTAGATCGATGGAGGAGTACAACCGATACGTGAGGATCGCAGACGGCGATCCTGTGAAGCTAGCTAGAATGTTGGAGATACAGTCTTGGTTTGACAACAAGGACCAACTAGCGGCGTCGGCGACATCCATGGCCAAATATCTACAACAGAGCGAAAAGGCGGCGATACTCCCGGAGGGAGTCGCGCGGGAGTACATAGAGCTGCTCCTCTGGGCCATGGAGCAAACAGATTCACCGAATCCGATCGTGAGGGAGCGGTGGTGGGAGTATCGATCCCAGATGGAGCATCCACCAGAGATTGAAGGACCGAGCATCTACAGCGTGCCGTTTGTGAGGTTGTCGTGCCAGAGCGAGCCGGTGGAGTCTTCGTCGACCGAACCCAACTGCAAGAGGAGAAAAACAGTTGGCCCGACGACGCTTCCCCGCCATCCTCTCCCTCGCCGTTCACATCGTCTCACGGGGCGGCTGCCTGCCGCCGAGGAATAGGAGGGATTTGCCCCCCCCCCACCCCCAGACCCATAGTCGGGTAGGTTGTGAATTGTCAAGAGGAGCTTAGGGTTGTTAGTATTTGCAGGTTGTGAATTATGTTTTGTGTCGTGTATTTTGAGAGTACTTTCAGATATGAATGTCTTTTGAATTTCAGATTTGCAGTATTGAGCATATGATGTATTTTATGAATTCTGGAGATCTATTTTTAGCACTTAAAAAATGTAGTTTCATAGGAGTATAAAAGTGCAGACAATGTGATTCTCAGAGAAGAAACTTCAAGTTTCAGTTTCAGATAAGAAACTCCAAGTTCAGTTTCAGATAAGAAACTGCAACTTTCAGAGGCAGAGCATTTATATTAACATAGCCTTTTCAAACAGTGCTAACATCATGCTGGAAGTTTTATTCATGGTCGAAACTGGAACTACCAGCCAGTTAACATCATGCTGATCAACATTCATGCATAGCACATCTTCATATGATGCACAGTCAAAAAGATATGCTATTTTCAAAATGCCCACAAAATGTCGAGTGTGCGAAAAACAGAGAAAACGAGGGACGAAGTTTTGGCAAGTGTAGGACGTGGTGTGCGTAGATGACAATTGGGACCCACATGTCAATAAAGGCAGAGGCAAAAAATTTGGAGATATTTTCTCTGCACAGGTGGAATCGAACCCGGGCGGAACAGCTGCCTCGTCTAGGCTTTCTTTTTTAACATGCGCACCCCACGACCTCGGATGAGAGTTCCATAAGGCTGTTTGTATTTTCTTGAGGGCTGTCATGTATCGACCGGCCTATGGGAGGTCCATCCGAGGTTTTATTTTTCCTGAAACATCGGCAGCCTAATTTATGTTTTTTTGAAGAAAACGCAGAGGTATGTTCTATTTTTCAATATAAGAATAGAAACGCCTGGTCCAACTTATGTTTCCCTTCTAACTATATTATATATATTTAAATTATTTTATATGTTATTATATATTATTGTTATTGTCATCATATATTTAACAGATACTTACATATGTAAGAAAACAATATCCCACATCTTGTTAACTTATAAAAATAATTTCTTAACAATAAAATCCTGGATTTTTTTTGGCAACGAAAATCCTGGTGATTGTGTACAAAAGATTGGTAAGATTTAAGGGCCAATGTAATAATAAATCACTTATTATTTAAATATATATATATATATATAACACAATGCTCAGCCCGTGCTAATTTTTTGATAACATTGATGCGCCCACCCCAACATTCTAATTAGAATCAGCCCAACAAAATCGTGTATTTCGAGGAAGTGCAAATGGCCTGTAATTTTTTAGAAAAAACATAAATGGGCCGCATGGACGCTACATTATTTGTTCACCCAGCCCAGCTAATTGACTGTAATTCAAAAAAATATCAAATGGACTGTAAATTCTACCCCGCAAAAAAAAGACTGTAAATTCTGAAAAAATGGGTTGAATACGTGCCACATTTTTGGAGGCTGAAATGTGGGTCAATAGGCCGAAGCCAATGCAAGTCGTTGTCAACTTAGTCAACAAATGATTCTGACATCGTTAGCCGTTGGATTTACATCCAACGACCGGCATCCATCTTCAATCTCTCGTCTTCTTCCTCCAGCGCCGCCGGGACCACCTGCTCCCGCCTCCTGCTGCTAGCAGCTTTGCTTAGCACGCTTCGCTGTGAAGCGCTACTCCACTGTTGGCCATGCCATCCTCCACCCCTCCACACCTCATGTTCTTCTCCACCGACTGCCGAACCACACCGCACCAGAACCAGTTAACCCTCGTACACCTCTCCGTCTGCGACTCTAATCCCGCATATTCCCATCTCCGGCTCGTTGTTGTTCGGGGCCTCGCCGTCGTCCTCCACCTTGGATGCGCTCGGCACGGAGTGGTCAACGAGCGACACCATCGGAAGTAGACTGTGCGTGGAGAGGCTGACAGCTGGGTCCACGACCGCACGCAAGGAAATGCCTCCTTATTACGCGCAAATTAATGATTCCTCCACCTGACAGCTGGGACCCATCGGAAGGGCCTCTGTATTTCACGAAAAAAACGTTCCCACCGCTGACAGGTCGGACCCACCAGCTATATATTCGCACGCAAGGAAGTGTCTCCTTATTACGTACAAAAAAAATGAATACTCCCCCTGCTAGTTGGGACCCACCTTGGTGGGAGGCTGACTTGTGGGCCTACTAAGTTGACGGGGACGGACTGCTTTGTCAACTTAGTCAATATGAACGATTCTAGCTCCAGTGACCGTACAATGTCCATCCAACGGTCGTAGTGCTTCTTCAACCTGTGGTCTTGTTGCTCCAGCCGCCCAAAGCAGCGCCGATCGTGCCGCATGCTCCTGCCTCCCGTGGCCGGCTGTGCTGCCGCGGAGGCCTCACCGCCCCCTACTATTCCCACCGCTGGCCAGGCCATCCCTCTACTCACCCACACCCCCCTGTTATTCTGCGGCGACGGCAGCCTCACACCGCAGCGAACCAGTGAACCCTCGTACTCCTCTACGCGTGGGCATCCACTCCCGCGTCTTCCCCGGCTCTGCGTCGTTCCCTCCCTAGGCCTCGCCGTCGTCCACCGCCCTGGTGCTCTCGGCGCGGTGTGGTCAACGTGGTCAAGGAACGGCTTCCATCGGACGTGGACTGTACGTGGAGAGGCTGACAGCTGGGTCCACGGTCACAGCAAGGAAGTGCCTTCTTATTACGCGCAGAATAATTATTCCTCCACCTGACAGTGGGGACCCACCGGACGGGCCATCGTATTTCACGAAAAAACGTTTCTCCCTAACTGCTGGGACCCACCAGCTACATGTTCGCACGCAAGGAAGTGCGTCCAGGCAAAAAAAACGATTCGCCCCCTAACTTCTGGGACCTACCAGCTACATCTTCGCAGGCAAGGAAGTGCCTCACAGTCGGGACCCACCTGGTCGAAGCATACGTAGCGTTGTCATTCTGGTCGCGAACGTGCACATACATACTGGTCGATGTAGAGGCACGCACGTGTCGTAGTAGAGGCGCGCACGTAGCATGTACACGTACGTACAGCGGCCAGGGTGCAAGAAAGTAAATACGGCCACGTACGTACATATGGGCGGGGTCTCGAACGCCTACTCGCGCGTACGTACGGCCAGGGCTCGTGTACATGGCTGGGTCGGAACGGAGAAACTGCGTCGTCGTCGTGTTCATGGGGAGCCAACCAGCTGGGTCGGAACGGAATGCGTCGTCGTGTTCATCGGGGGGGCTTGGACGGAATAGCCGATGGAAACAAGGCCTGGCGTACCGCAGAACGGAGGAAACGGCCTTGTGTTCGACCGGCCAAGGTCGAAACAGGATCATGTTCATCGGGAGAGGTCTGGCGTACCGCAAAATAGAGGAAACAGACCTCCTACGGTCGAAACGGGGGTCCTGTTGATCGGGAGGGGTGTGGCGTACTGCAAAACGGAGGAAACGGACTTGTGTTGGAGCGCCACGGTCGAAACGGGGGTCCTGTTCATCGGGAGGGGTGTGGCATACCGCAAAACGGGACTCCACGGGATACTGTTCATCTTCACCGTCGACCCCCTCCAGCCTCCACGGGCTACTGTTCATCCACCGTCGACCTCCTCCAGCCTCCACCTGCGACTGTTCATCCACGGGCTCCTGTTCATCCAGCCTCCACCGCGCGCTACTCCACCGGCTACTGTTCAACCAGCCCTCTCCACGGGCTACTGTTCATCCAGCCCTCCACCGTCTACTGTTCATCCAGCCCTCCACGGGGTGGTCCTGTTCATCCTGCCCTCCACGGGGTCCTGTTCATCCAGCCCCAACCGGCTCGATCGATCGGGGTCCTGTTCATCCAGAGGCAACACCACGGGGTCCTGCTCATCCACCCCCACCGGGAACTGTTCATCCAAACCCCCCCAGCAACGCTCACTGTTCATCCAGAGGCAGCATCGATCAGGTTCAGTTAGCAGAAGTAGCGAAGGAATCGCTCGATCGGGTTCAGTTAACAGCCATCGATCGATCGCCCGGGTTCAGTAACGCGTAGCCTGTAGTGCAATCGCTCGGGTTCAGTTAGAGCCCAACGCCTCGCTCGGGTTCAGTTAGAGCCCAACGCCTCGCACCCACGAGCGTGCGTGTACGAGAGAAACGCGCATCGCTCGGCCCCGACCACCCACCCTAACCAGGAACACCCCGATATTTTCCTCGCCCTCGCTTCTACCACGATTTTTTCCGTCATGGACGGCCCAAAGAATGTCATGCAGCTGCGTCTCCGGCCCGCCCAGGACGAAAAGCCCATTTTTCTGTCATGATTTTTTGTCATAGAAGTAGGACCCCACCACATCTATGATGATACTGGGTTTTGTCACAATTATCGTCATAGAAGTGTCATAAGTATGACAGAAAAAAATTGTTCGGCCCAAAATGTCACGGATGTGTCTTTTTTTGTAGTGGAGGCTTAAGTCAATGTTATATTCATGCCCCAATCATGAGCTCTCAAGAGAAATTATTATTCAGAACTTTTATGCTCGGCTTTCTCGTAATGATCAAACCATGCAGGATACTTCTTGTGCTGGTTCTTTTATGAAGAAAACTAATTGAATTCCGGTGGGACCTTCTTGAAAGAATTAAACGCAACTCTGAAGATTGGGAACTCGATGAAGGTAAAGAGTCAGGTATAAAGCTTAAGTATGATAGTGTTAAATCTTTTATGGATACTGATGCTTTTTAAAAGTTTTGCACTAAATATGGACTTGACTCTGAGATAGTAGCTTCTTTTTGTGAATCATTTGCTACTCATGTTGAACTCCCTAAAGAGGAATGGCTTAAATATCACCCACCTATTAAAGAAGAAATTAAAGAACTGGTACCAGTTAAAGAAGAAACTATTCTCTATAATGTTGATCCATTTGTTCCTACTGCTTATATTGAGAAACCTCCTTTTCTTGTTAGGATAAAGGAACATGCTAAAGTTCCAATTGTGGTTAACAAAAGCTCTGTCAGAACACCTAAACCAGATGAGCAAATTAGAGTTAAACCTAATATTGCTATGGTTAAAGATCTCTTAGAAGAAGATGTGGATGGGCATGTTATTTACCTCTGTGAAGATGCCGCTAGAATTACTAAACCTGATAAAAGGAATAAAAATAGACCAGTTGTTGGCCTGCCTGTCATTTCAGTCAAAATAGGATATCACTGTTATCATGGTTTATGTGACATGGGTGCTAGTGTGAGTGCTATTCCTCACAAGTTATATCAAGAAATTAGGGAAGAGATAGCACCTGTTGAGATGGAAGACATAGATGTTACTATTAAACTTGCAAATAGATACACAATATCACCAGTTGGGATTGTTAGAGATGTTGAAGTCTTGTGTGGGAAGATAAAATATCCTACTGATTTTCTTATTCTTGGCACCCTGCAAGGTGACTTCTGTCTCATTATTTTTGGTAGACCTTTCTTGAACACAGTTAATGCCAGGATAGATTGCGAGAAACAAACTATGGAGGTTAGCTTTGGTGATGAGTCTCATGAGTTTAATTTCTCCAAGTTTAGTAGGAACCATCATGAAAAAGAATTGCCTAGTAAGGATGAATTAATTGGTCTTGCTTCTATTGCTATGCCACCTACTGATCCTTTAGAACAATATTTGCTAGACCATGAAAATGATTTACATATGCATGAAAGAAATGAAATAGATAATATTTTCTTTGAACAAGGTCCTCTGCTTAAACACAATTTGCCTATTGAAAAATTTGGAGGTCCTCCTCCACCTAAAGGTGATCCTGTGTTTGAATTAAAACAATTGCCAGACACTTTGAAATATGCTTATCTTGATGAAAAGAAGATATATCCTGTTATTATTAGTGCTAACCTTTCAGAACATGAAGAAGAAAGATTATTGAAAGTTCTAAGGAAGCACCGGGCTGCTATTGGATATACTCTTGATGATTTAAAGGGCATTAGTCCCACTCTATGTCAGCACAAAATTAATATGGAACCTGATGCTAAACCAGTTGTTGATCACCAACGTCGATTGAATCCGAAGATGAAAGAGGTGGTAAGAACGGAAATATTAAAACTTCTAGAAGCAGGTACAATCTATCATATAGCTGATAGTAGATGGGTAAGCCATGTTCATTGTGTCCCTGAGAAAGGAGGTATTACTGTTGTTCCTAATGATAAGAATGAACTTATTCCACAAAGAATTTTTACAGGCTATAGAATGGTAATTGATCTCAGAAAATTAAATAAAGCTACCAGAAAAGGTCATTACCCTTTGCCTTTTATTGATCAAATGCTTGAAAGATTATCTAAGAACACACACTTTTGCTTCCTTGATGGATATTTTGGTTTCTCACAAGTACCTGTTTCTCATGATCAAGAAAAGACCACCTTTACTTGTCCTTTTGGAACCTATGCTTATAGACATATGCCTTTTGGTTTATGTAATGCACCCGCTACCTTTCAAAGATGCATGATGGCTATATTCTCTGACTTTTGTGAAAAGATTAATTGTTGAGGTTTTCATGGATGATTTCTTTGTTTATGGGAAGTCTTTTGATGATTGCTTAAGCAATCTTGATCGAGTTTTGCAGAGATGTGAACAATCAAATCTTGTCTTGAATTGGGAGAAGTGCCACTTTATGGTTAATGAAGGCATTGTCTTGGGTCATAAAATTTCTGAAAAAGGTATTGTAGTGGATAAAGCTAAAGTTGATGCAATTGAGAAAATGCCATGTCCCAAGGACATCAAAGATATTTGTAGTTTCTTAGGTCATGGTGGTTTCTATAGGAGATTTATCAAAGACTTTTCTAAAATTTCTAGGCCTCTTACTAATCTTTTGCAAAAGGATATTCCTTTTATCTTTTATGATGATTGTCTTGAAGCCTTTGAAACACTCAAGAAAGCTTTAATCACTACACCTATAGTTCAACCACCTGATTGGAATTTGCCTTTTAAAATTATGTGTGATTCTAGTGATTATGTTGTTGGTGTTGTTCTAGGACAAAGAGTTGACAAAAAATTGAATGTTATTCATTATGCTAGTAAAACTCTAGACAGTGCTCAGAAAAATTATGCTACTACTGAAAAGGAATTCTTAGCAGTGGTGTTTGCTTGTGATAAATTTAGACATTATATTGTTGATTCCAAAGTAACTGTTTACATAGACCATGCTGCTATTAAATATCTTATGGAAAAGAAAGGTGCTAAACCTAGACTTATTCGTTGGGTTCTCTTGTTACAAGAGTTTGATTTGCATATTATTGATAGAAAAGGAGCTGAGAACCCCGTAGCTGATAACTTGTCTAGGCTTGAAAATGTGCTTGATGACCCACTTCCTATTGATGATAGTTTTCCTGATGAGTAGTTAGCTGCAATAAATGTTGCTAATGGTACTCCTTGGTATGCTGACGATGCTAATTACATTGTTGCTAAATATTTACCACCTAGCTTTACTTACCAACAAAAGAAAAAAATTCTATGATTTAAGACATTACTTTTGGGATGACCCGCACCTTTATAAAGAAGGGGCAGATGGTATTATTAGACGTTGTGTACCTGAGCATGAATAGGGACAAATCCTACGGAAATGTCACTCCAAACCTTATGGAGGGCATCATGCTAGAGATAGATCTGCTCACAAGGTATTGCAATCTGGATTTTACTGGCCAACTCTCTTCAAGGATGCTCATAAGTATGTCTCATCCTGTGATGAATGCCAAAGAATAGGTAATATTGGTAAGTGTCAAGTAATGCCTATGAACTATTCTCTTGCTGTTGAACCATTTGATATTTGGGGATTTGATTACATGGGACCTTTTCCTTCCTCTAATGGGTATACATATATTTTGGTTGATGTTGATTATGTTACTAAATGGGTAGAAGCTATTCCAACTAGTAGTGCTGATCACAACACCTCTATTAAAATGCTTAAGGAAGTTATTTTCCCAAGGTTTGGAGTCCCTAGATATTTAATGACTGATGGTGGTTCACACTTTATTCATGGTGCTTTCCGTAAAATTCTTGCTAAGTATGATGTTAACCATAGAATTGCATCACCCTATCATCCTTGGTCTAGTGGTCAAGTTGAGCTAAGCAATAGTGAAATAAAATTAATTTTGCAAAAGACTGTCAATAGGTCCAGGAAGAATTGGTCTAAGAAATTAAATGATGCACTTTGGGCTTATAGAACTGCATATAAAAATCCTATGGGTATGTCTCCGTATAAAATGGTTTATGGAAAAGCTTGTCGTTTACCTCTTGAGTTAGAACATAAAGCATATTGGGCAGTTAAAGAACTCAACTATGACTTCAAACTTGCTGGTGAAAAGAGGTTATTTGATATAAGTTCATTAGATGAATGGGGAACCCAAGCTTATGAAAATGCAAAGTTATTCAAAGAAAAAGTTAAAAGATGGCATGACAAAAGAATTCAAAAACGTGAGTTTAAAGTCAGAGAATATGTTCTTTTGTACAACTCTCGTTTTAGATTCTTTGCAGGGAAGCTCCTCTCGAAATGGGAAGGCCCATATGTCATCGAGGAGGTTTACCGGTCAGGCGCCATCCAAATAAATAATTTTGAAGGCACTAACCCGAAGGTTGCCAACGGGCAACGAATAAAGCATTATATTTCAGGTACGCCTATTAATGTTGAAAGTAATATTATCCAAACTTTGACACCGGAAGAACACATAAAAGAGTCCTTTCAGAACACTCCAAAATCGTCAAAATAAGGAGGTACATGATACGGTAAGTAAACGGACTCCGAAAAATCTGCAAAAATATATTTTATCAGTTTTGGAATATTTTAAAATTTTGGAAATAAAGAAACTCCCAGGAAGCGTCCCCTGGTGGGCACAATACACCAGGGCGCGCCAGGCTTGCTTGGGGCACCCAGGTGGGTTGTGCCCACCTGGGACACCTCCCGTACTCCGTTTTTCTTCCATATGCTTGTCCTACAAAATAAAAATTCTATATATACTTCTTGAACCTGTTAACCACCGTATTGCGGAGAAAGTCCTATGTTCTCTTTTCTTCCTGTTTCAGGTCAGATTTATCAAGCTAAGCATCATTTCTTCCTACTCCTCCAACCACATGTAAGAAGGTGCTTGGCTGATGAAGATCGAAACAAAGCTGAAAGAAGCAAAGGGCAAATTACCTTCTTCATCATCACCACCATTTTCTTCACCACCAAAGGAGAACTGAGTGTCGGGTATGGGCACTCCCCTTGGCTTCCGCCAAGCTTGGGGGAGGTGCCCCGGTATCGTATCACCCCATTATCTTTTGCTTTTACTTATCTCAGTTCAATCTTTTGCCTAGAAGAAATAAAGTTTAGTTCAACCCTTTCCTTCTTTGAGAGTTTTCTTAGTGATCTATCATTATAATCATGTGCAAAGTTGTATAATAAAGTTAGTTTGAGTTTTTACTTTCTTTACTTTCATGTTGCAAATAAAGAAAAGAAATAAGAAAGAAAGAAAAAGAGAAAAGAAGCAAATAAAAGAAAGGAAGTAAATCAATATTATCATATACTAATCCTGTGGTAGGTAATAGCACTACATAAGGAAAAGTATAAGTAAGAAAATTTTATTAGAGATTGACAAACATAGCATTAGTCAATGATGCAACTCATGAAAGAATTAATAAGGGAAGGGAAGATTCACATATAAATACACTATCCTAGAAATCTTTTGTGATTGTGAGCTCTCATCAAAATATTATATGCCAAAATTGTTGACGTTGGACAAGGAAGACAACGTAATGGTTTATGTTTGTTTATATTCACATAGAAGTTATATTGTCATAGATCCTTTAACATGTGATGCTTGCCCTTATCTTTGCTAGCCAAAAACTCCGCACTAAGTAGAGATACTACTTGTGCATCCAAAAACCCTTAAACCCAAACATTTTTCAAGTGTCCACCATACCTACCTATGGATTGAACAAGATCCTTCAAGTAAGTTTTCATCGGTGCAAAAAGGCAATAAAAATTGCTTCTAAATATGTAAGATCATTTAGCGTAAGAGAAAATTGAGCGTTGTACGAACTTGGATGACAAAGAATAAAAGCGACAGACTGCATAATAAAGGTTGTCATCTTAAGGGGAATACAATGTGACGTTCTCTTGCACTAAGGGATTGATCATGCAAACAAATAAGCGCATGGCAACCTCTGCTTCCCTCTGCGAAGGGCCTATCTCTTACTTTTATGCAAAGAGTCAGAGTTTTCCTTCTATTCCTTTTTATTTACTCTTTTGGCAAGCATCATGTGGTGAGGAAAGATCTAGGCACATATGTCTAGTTGAATATAGATAGCATGAGTTATTATTGTTGACATCACCCTTGAGGTGAGTAAGTTGGGAGGCGAAACTATAAGCCCCTATCTTTCTATGTGTCCGGTTGAAACGTTTTGCTCATGGGTACAAGGTGAGTGTTAGAAATCATAAAAGACTATATGATGGTTGAGTATGTGGACTTGCTTAAGAGCTCCGATACGTGACCCTTCCTGAAAACATGATGAATTGTAGTTGAAAAGTTGACTGACAACATAGTTTGTTGGTTTCTAATAGAGTTGTTGCTTTATACTTCGATTGTGTGATGAACTATTACTTATTCATGGGAAGTATATGATCCAATTTCTATGACAAAAGCCCTATGTTAAATTTTGTTGCTGTTATAATAATCAACATGATGCTTCTATGTCCGTATTTTTTTTTATCGACACATCTCTTTCAAAGCATGTGGACATGTTTTTTGATTTCGGTTTTTGCTTGAGGACAAGCGAGGTCTAAGCTTGGGGGAGTTGAAACGTCCATTTTGCATCATGTTTTCTTACTGTTATTTATAATGTTTTATCCATAATAATGCTTTTTGGAGTAATTTTAATGCCATTTCTCTCTTAATTTACAAGGTACACACCAAGAGGGAGAATTCCGGCAGCTGGAAATCTGGACATGAAAAAGCTACGACAGGCCACCTATTCTACACAACTCGAAATGGGCTGAAACTTCACAAAGATTTTTTATGGAATATATAAGAAATATTGAAGCCAATAAGTACCAGAGGGGAGCCACCAGGTGGGCACAACCCACCTAGGCGCGCCCTGGTGGGTTGTAGCCCACTCAGCCCACCTCCGGTGCCCATCTTCTGGTATATAAGTGGTTTTGACCTAGAAAAAATGAGAATAATACTTTCGGGACCGAGCGCCGCCGTCTCAAGGCAGAACTTGGGCAGGAGAACTTTTGCCCTCCGGCGGAGCGATTCTGCCGGGGGAACTTCCCTCCCGGAGGGGGAAATCATCGTCATCATCATCACCAACAACTCTCCCATCTTGGGGAGGGCAATCTCCATCAACATCTTCACCAGCACCATCTCATCTCGAACCCTAGTTCATCTCTTGTATTCAATCTTGTTACCGGAACTATAGATTGTTGCTAGGGGGTGACTAGTAGTGTTGATTACATCTTGTAGTTGATTACTATATGGTTTATTTGGTGGAAGATTATATGTTCAGATCCATTATGCATATTAATACCCCTCTGATCATGAGCATGTTTGTTGTTTGTGAGTAGTCACCTTTGTTCTTGAGGTCACAGGATAAATCATGTTGCAAGTAATCATGTGAATTTGATATGTGTTCGATATTTTGATAATATGTATGTTGTGATTCCCTTAGTGGTGTCATGTGAACGTCGACTACATGACACTTCACCATATTTGGGCCTAAGGGAATGCATTGTGGAGTAGCACTTAGATGGTGGGTTGCGAGAGTGACAGAAGCTTAAACCCCAGTTTATGCGCTATTTCGTAAGGGACCGATTGGATCCGAAAGTTTAATGCTATGGTTAGAATTTATTCTTAATACTTTTCTCGTAGTTGCGGATGCTTGCGGAAGGGTTAATCATAAGTAGGAGGTTTGTTCAAGTAAGAACAACACCTAAGCACCGGTCCACCCACATATCAAATTATCAAAGTAGCAAACACAAATCAAACCAACATAATGAAAGTGACTAGATGAAATTCCCGTGTACCCTCAAGAACGCTTTGCTTATCATAAGAGACCGTTTTGGCCTGTCATTTGCCTCAAAAAGGATTGGGCTACCTTGCTGCATACTTGTTACTATTATCGTTACTTGCTCGTTACAAATTATCTTGCTATCAAACTACTCGCTACTTACAATTTCAGCACCCCTCCATTGCAAGAAAAATCAATCTAGTTGGCCAAACCAAATCAATAGATCGGAGAGAAATACAAAGCTACATAAATCATGCATAAAAGAGTTCTGGGAAGACTCAAATAATATTCATAGATAATCTGATCATAAACCCACAATTCATCGAATCTCAACAAACGCACCACAAAACAAGATTACATCGAATAGATCTTCAAGAACATCGAGGAGAACATTGTATTGAAGATCAAAGAGAGAGAAGAAGTCATCTAGCTACTAGCTATGGACCCATAGGTCTGTGGTAAACTACTCACACATCATCGGAAAGGCGGCAAGGTTGATGTAGAAGCCCTCCGTGATCGAATCCCCCTCTGGCGGAGTACCAGAAAAGGTCCCCAAATGGGATATCACAGAAGCTTGCGGCGGCGGAAAAGTATTTTTGGTGTGCCCTCTGGTCTTCGGGGAATATTTGGGTATTATAGAAGAAGAATTAGGGTTAGAGGAGCCATGGGGGGCCCACAAGCTTGGAGGGCGCCTCCCCTGGGGCGCGCCCCTGAGCTTGTCGCTACCTCGTGGCCCTTCTGGCCTTCTCCCGAAGCTTCCAGGGTGTATTGTGGTCCAAGAAAAATCGTCAAAAAGTTTTGTTCCATTTGGACTCCGTTTAGTATTGATTTTCTGTGAAGACAAAAACAAGGAAAAAAACAGCAACGGGCAATGGGCACTAGTTTAATAGGTTATTCCCAAAAAATGATATAAAATAGCATAATAATACATATAAAACATTCAAGATTGATAATATAATAGCGTAGAACAATCACAAATTATAGATATGTTGAGACGTATCACACATCTCCATCATCTGAATCATCTTGCATCACATCATCAGCATGCAACAAACCATCTGAATCTTCACCTCCATCAATAGAAAAATTCCCTTGGACATGGCTCTCTTCCCCTTCAGTCCCAGCTTCCTACAAATGAGGCACGTGATCTTTTTTGTAAATAGAGAGGTGTTGTGCAACAATCATTTTTCATCAACATGGAACCAACAGTTCTTATGTTGTTTCGGAAATTCAGGTACATAGATATATCAATCCACAGTTTTGGCCTGAAATCAGATACATTAGACACATTTTTTCACTCACTGTGGCTTTTTCTCACACAAGCATACACAAACATAATGGTATCAGCGGCATTTGCCAGGTTATGTGTTTTTTTGCTTTGTTTATCAAATAAGCAACAAGGAACAATCAATTGATAATGCAACTAAAAAATTAGAGAGGGATGTTGTTTCAGACACACACGAAGCAGACAGAGGGGAATGTGCCTTGTTTTTGCAACACACACATGAGAACAAAATGATTTCTAGCTCTGCATTTGTTTGTACCACACACATAGGATTTCATGTGTTTCAGAAACACGCATGTGTACAGGTTTCCGAGACAGGAAACTCACCTAGCTCCCCTGATGCAATCTGGTCGAAGGAGTTTCAGGAAACACAACTGGGGGTTTGTGAACCAGGATGAGACTCCAACTCGCGGCGGAAGACCCCCGGCGGCGGTCAGAGCTAAGAAGGATTGTCATGGCTGTTCTCGGAGCAACATCTCTCGGTGAGGTCGATTTGTGTCGGATCCAATCATCCGTCGCGCGATATGGCGCGCCATGATGTTGCAAAGAGGCGCCCTAGAAGGATTACTTGCCCCCGCGCACCAGCGGCAGCTGATTTTTTGCGGTGGTTGGGGGTGGCGCCATGCTGGGCGCAGCTCTGTCGGAAACGGTAGACAGGGGAGTCTGTTTCAGCTCTGTCGGGGACGGTGGACAGGGGAGTCTGTCTGAACAGAGCCGTTGTTGCGGGAAATAAAGAGGGGTCAGCTGACGCGAGGCGGTTATATCAAATTGTTAGCGCGCTGATCCAATGGTTGTCCAAGCGGCGGATCGCTATAACGAGTCCGCCGGCCGACGCGTAACGCCGCCCTTGTAGAAGTCTGAGGTTCTAAATAGACAGTTTTTAAGTTCAAGCTTGTTTCTGTAGAAGTCTGAGGTTCTAAAGTAGACAGTTTTTAAGTTCAAGCTTGTTTCTTGAACATTAGGGACAATTCAGCGTTGTAATATCGACTTCTCTCTTTCCTCTTTCTAGGAAAACGGTATAGTACATCGCTGAGCATTGTACGTGTACTACAAAATTGCTAATTTCAAAATAAAAATACATGTGCATTGCTTCTCGTAACAGAGAGGATACAGCGGGTCTAGTTTGTGCTGAGTGTGGTGTGTGCATCCTGTTAACACGGCTGCAAGTTTTACCTCATCCTGAAAAAAAAAAGAGTAGAGTAGTACAGTGCACCGCGGCCCACGGAATAGGCGAAAACAGAGAAAAGGTTATAGACACTTGCCCTCTGCAT
The DNA here is from genome assembly GCF_018294505.1 of Triticum aestivum. Classification (NCBI taxonomy): domain Eukaryota; kingdom Viridiplantae; phylum Streptophyta; class Magnoliopsida; order Poales; family Poaceae; genus Triticum; species Triticum aestivum. Next base: position 200,507,997 of record NC_057814.1, on the reverse strand, counting down.
CCATTTTGTACACTATTAGCGATGATACTAGGCTACCAGCAGCTCTCAAGCTCCCACGATGATGGCGACGACGGTGAACTAAAGCTGGTCTAATCGTCCCGGCCGTGCGGCAGCATCTTGAGCGCCTCGAGGAAGGTCTTCTTGAGGCGGCCGAGGTGTGGCCGGACGTTCTGCTTGTCGAGGTAGGTGGTCTTGAGCGCGTCCCACCCCTGCTTGTGGATGGCCATGGGGTCCTTGAGCACCAGGTGGTCGCTGGGGTACTGCTCGCTCAGCGTCGTCTCGTCCAGCTGCACCACGTACTCCAGGTAGTGCACCTCCATCCCCGCCGACGGCTCCGCGAACGTGTTGCGGGCCAGCCACTCCAGCCGCCCGTACGGCACCACCTGCACCAGCACGGCGCCGGCCGGGAGGAACACCATGTTGGTCAGCCCGGCGCCGTGCACGCCCACCATCACGTCGCACGAGTTCACCAGCCGCGCGAACTTGGACGTGTCGGAGGTCGTGTCCGGGTCCCCGATGCGGACGTCGAACCCGAGGCTCCCCGCCATGTCCGCCATGGCGCGCTCGTTCATGAAGGCCCGCCCGCGTGAGGTGCGCCGGGAGATGATCAGCAGCCGGGGCCGGCGGCGGATGTCCCACCGGTCGCCGCTCGGCGTCGCCGTGGCGCGCTCCAGCCCGAACGCGCTACGCAGCATCTTGCGGAAGTCCGCCACCGAGACGCCCGACGGCGCCTTGGAGGGATCCACGCCCAGCTCCTTGTGGAACGTCGGCCCGACCACGGCGCTCGGGTAGCACCGGACCTCGTCGTCCGCGTCGATGTCCACCACCTCGTACCGGCTCATCTGCTGGAAGATCTGGATGTACCTGCTCATCCACCACGACTTGTAGCTGCTCACCAGGAACTGGACCTCGCCGGCGAAGCGGTGGGCCGTGATGAAGGCCGGGATGAGCACGTCCGTGTAGTCGTGGAAGGGGTTGCCGGTGAACCCGCCCGTGGAGATCACGAAGGCGGTGGCCGAGCTGTTGGACGTGCACTTGGGCGCCGCGCCGTCGCCGGAGGGGAACGGCTTGAGGGACCACTCCTTGACGTGGGACAGCGCGTAGGTGTCGTGCTTCCGGCAGTAGGGTCTGGTCTTCCACTCCCGCTCCAGCGTGTCGACGTAGATGGTCTGGCTTCTCCCCACCAGGCGCACGTCGCCGGCCGCCTCGCAGGTGTCGGAGCGCCGGCTCGTCTCGTAGCACACCGGCTTGCTGGCGTCAACGGCCACTGCGGCTTTGGCGGGCCGCACTGCGGCGTCCAAGGCCTGCTCGGTCTTGGGCTGAATTTCCTCATCCTTGGGCTGAGCTTCCTCCTCCTTGTCTTCCTCCACTGCAAGAAGAAAATCCAGTTCCTAGTGAGATCTGAAGCTACCACCTTCTTCACCGAATTATTTAGAACAAAAATCTTCAGTGTATATCAGGGATAGTTTAGGTGAGGAGCCATCACTAGCAGCTGATTTCAGGCTAGTGTAAATCCGTGGATGGTTCCATTGTTGTCTGATTTGAGGCTGAATCTCAGCAAAAATGGATATGATATTACCAAAAGAAACCGGCCGGTAAAGAAATGCCAAGCAGATCTAGACACCCAACCACCCGCTGCATAAAGCGGCTCCCAATCCACTCACTAATCTTTCTAGACGATAGACACGCCGTGTACGAAGGCGGATAAGTCAGCTTACCAGCTACTGCGGCGGCCTCGTCGGCGCCATCGCCGGCCTCCGCCGTGACAGCCGGCTTGCTCACCACCACCGGCTTCGGATCCTCCACTTTTATGGTCTCCGCAACGGCCGTATTCCCTGCAGAAACGCAGCGACACCATGAGAGCGGTCAAACAGCAGCTCTGACGCGCTCAGATTTGCTCCCACCACTGGCCATGCCTCTGCATAGCCAGGAACAAAAGAAGAAAGAGCAAAAAGGAGCAGGCGATGGCGTTACCGATTGGGGAGAACCTGGCCCTGATGAGCGAGAGCGCGACGAGGGAGCAGAGCATGAGCGCCAGGAGAGCCACATTCCCGAACCTCCTCGGCTCGCCCCTCGCGGAGCTCCGAGACTTCATCTCCTCCGGGAGTAGGAGTAGTTCTTTGTCCGGCGGCACAGGTGATGTGAGGCGCTGGGACCTCCACAGTCTTGCTACGCAGCTCGAGCCGAGCAGCTGATGTGTAAATCAGCAGGGGATAAAGCAGGCGGCGGAAGCGGCGGCCACCGGCAGCGAGCCCGGTGGAGGGGGGAGAAAGGGGGGAAGGGGACGGAAGAGCAGAGCAAAAGCAGCAAAGGCAGAGCTGCTCATTTAGCTAGCTGGGGCTTGGGAATAGTAGTGTTTTGTTTGGGAGTGCTGTGGTCGGTCGGTGTGTGTCTGCCTGCCTGTGCGCCACTGGTACCGAGCACGACTTTTCAGGGCGCCGTAAAATAGCAGCCGCTGCTTCAGACACGGTTATTAGTTATTACCCTAACTTGCTTTAATTAGAGATTGTCTTTTGGTGATAATTTTGTTGTCACCACTGTACCGGTACTCTGTTAATTCTCGAGACACGCTAGACTGACTCTATGGCGAGACATTTGTGATCGCGGAGTGTCGGTGCCGTGTCTGTCAATGCTGGGAGATTTGGATCACTGATTGGGATGGGCCTTGCAGCGGGCAGCGGGAGTACTGTAGGGGTACATGCTCTTTGGTCCCGCTCAAAGGCAGAATTCGTGTTTGACGCACAACTCCGAGTCCTTGTACATCGTATTTCATACTCCCTTCGTATATGTTTTCTAAGGCTAGTTTTAGCCAACTATAAAACGTTTTATATTTTAATACAATGGTGTGGCTAGGTCTCAGTCGACTGAGATTTAACCAAGTCTCGGTAAAATGACATAACATGCAAGAGATAAAAAGAAAAAAACTGAAACAAAACTTTACACGAATATTAATGTAAGATCTGACGAATATAGCATCAACTGAGACTTAACGAAGTCTCAATTTATTGAGACTTAGCAAGACTGTTAATACAAAGGTAGTAATACCTAGCAGATCACCAGTAAGAGCAACTTCAACGTGGCGACCCAAATGGACGCACGTTTTGTCCGCTTTTCGTCCATTTGGGTCGGACAGGCGGACGTGCGCGCCGCATTATCATATGGGTCGGCTTCATCGCCCAACGGAAGACGGACCCAAATTTGCCAGCGTAGGAAAAAACACGTCGCAGAAATAAACATAATTAAACATTAAGTGGTCGGTCAACCGCTGGCCAAAGTCCACTTAAACCTAATTAAACTAATTGAAAACATAAAATAGTCTGTGCCCGTACGCTGCCCTAGACGTCCTCCGCCTTGCCCTTAACGTGGCCATCGCCACCGGTGAGGTCGATGAAGACGGAAGCCGGGCCAGCCCACCCGAACACCGCTTGATACGCTGCCAAGACAGCCTTCTCCGGCGTCTGCTGGGGTGCCGGCATTGCGGCTCGCCGGGCGCGCTCCTCCTCCTCCTCCTCCTCAAGCCGCAGTGCCTCTGCGTCGCGTCGCAGCTGCTGCTCTCAAAGCATCTGCCACTCGTCGTCGACCTCCTCCTGGGCTAGCCAGTGCGCCTTCCAGCGCTCAAGGTGGGTCGCCTCCTCCTCCGGCATCGCAGCGTAATGGACCGGAGGCGCGCTCACCCACTCGCGGAACTCGTCGGTCCACGTGTAGGACTCCTCCGGCCAAGTGGGTGGAGGCGGTGAGCGCTTCCGCGTCGGCATGGGCTCCGGCTCCGCCTTGGGCTCGATGATGGGCAGCGGAGGCGGGTCGAAGAGCGGGGCGTGGACGGAGTCCCCTGCCGCCGACAAGGCGAGGGCTTGCTCCATCCCACCCCTGTAACATCCCAAATTTTCAATTTGGAATGTTATACATAGATCATTCATGCATATCATATTTTATTGCATTTCGTTTCGCGATCCTCGAAATCCTAAGCAACTCAAGGACTCTCGGAGAGAGTTGGGGATTTCCCTGTTTTCATATTTGAATTTTATCAAATATTGAAACGAGGATTATTTGTTTTAATTATTTTTCTCTCCGAAAATATTTCATATTCAAATATATGAGAGGAGATAATATGACTTCTCCAAAATAAATGAAATATTTGAGGAAAAATATTAAAATCAAATATTGGATTTTATTTGGAGTTTTGTCGCTATTTTATTTGAATTAGGAAAAATATGCTTTTTTCAAAATTGCATTTTAGGCCCAAATAAATGTTCACCTTGTCCGACCTATTTTTAGAGGACGGGGAAAATTTATTTCGGAATTTTTGGAGTCTGTTTAGTATTTCTTTTCTTTCTTTTCTGCACGTCGGAATTATTTAAAAAAAAGTGAACCGACTCCGGGCCGTAACCGGCCAGGACTCCTCGGGCCGGCCTTTAAAGCCCAAGACCCCGAGCCTCGAGCCAGCCCAGCCGCCACCCGCGCCCTCACCCTAATCACGTCGCGCCGCCGCCGCCCGCCGCCCGCCGCTGCCGCCGCCGCGCCGGAGTCGCCGACCTCGCCGGACCCAAGGTAGCCGCCTCGGTTTTCATGAGAAAACCGTCTTGGTTTTTTTTCGAAACCCTAGATCCGTTTTTTATCCGGTTCGGTTTATTTTTTGTTTAGTTATTTAGCGAACGCACGTTTTACGTTCGTTTTAACGAACGGTTTTCACCATTTAACCGCAGACAGCGAACGTTCGTTCGTTAGCCTGTTCGTCAGTTTTTCTTTTTTTCCGGATTTTCCGCGATTAATTTCGATCGCGATTTCTGATCCGATTTTCGTTTTAGTTTATCTTTCCGCTCGTTTATCGGAATCAGGCGATTCAAGCGCCTAGATCTTCGTCTCGAAACCCTCTTTCTGTTTAACCAACTCGAATAAGATTTTGGTACTATAAAATTTGGATTTAGTTCAGATTAGTAAACGGGTCTTATTTCTTCCGCAGTTTGAGTTTCGTTGCTCCGTTTGATTTGATTCTTTTTGCAAACCGGAGTTCTTAAGTTGAACTTTCTGGTCAATTCTTCTTATTTGAGTTTTTCCCGTGAGTCTTTGCTTGATTGCTTATGTATGCTATTGTTTGTTTGCGATAGAATTCCCGGAGTGCGAAGCGTGCTACTACGAGTCCCTAGGTTTTGTGGATCGTCAGCAAGGCAAGTAACACATTGATCATACTCTTTCCATACCCAGTTTTTATGCATTCGTTTCAATCCTCAAACACTGCACGATTAGGATGTGATTTAACTTGTGGGTATTGGGAAGTAGTTGATGAGGTAGAACCTATTGCCCTGTTACTATCAAACCCTTGGGAGTTACTTCTACGTATTGCTTATGTTGCTATGCTATGCTTGTAGACGTGGTTTGGGTGAGTGAATCCATGACAGATGTAAGATTGTTAATTAATGGTTCAACTTAAGGTGGCAACTTAAATACACATCTAGGTGGATTGCTTGTCGGGCACCTGGAGAATCCAGTGTTGTCCTAGGATATCCCGGAGTATCCGTGTGATCATCCTAAGGTCCGCCACCCAGGCTCAAAGGGAACTGAGATATTTTCGTGCTAGAAACTTCCGTGTGCAGCCACAAGCTATTATGGGCTCTATCATAGTTGAGTAAGTTGCATGAGCTCTTGAAGAGGTGGATCAGCAGGTAGAGGGATGTAGGTTTGGTATGGTCTGCCCGGAGTAAAGAGTTAATGTTTCTGAAAGACTGTGTCTCGGTCATCCGTTTCTCAAACACCATGTAGTGCGAGAAATCCAATGGAGGAGATCGAGTCAGGTGGGGAAAAGTGCGCAAACCTCTCAGAGTGTACAATCTAATCATGGTTAGCCGTGTCCCCGGTTATGGACAATCTTGAGTATCTAGTACTTGGAGTATCCTAAGTATCTCATCACTCTAAATTAATATTGTTGGGTTGATAATTACTTTAATTGGGATTGAGTTGGAGGAACCTTCTCAATGATGTTTCAACTACCATGATAGTTAAATAAAATATATTCCTTTGTTGTAGGGAAAAAGTATGTATCTAGGCATGCGCCTAGGAGGATCCAAGTAAATACCCTCACAGGAGTTGTTCAGGAGGAAGTGCCTGTAGTGAAGGATTACCCGGATGTTTTTTCAGAGGAATTACCAGGCATGCCACCGGATCGAGACATCGAGTTTTTGATAGAGCTATTGCCAAGTATAGGGCCAATATCAAAGAGACCCTATCGGATGCCCGCACATGATCTGGAGGAGATTAAGAAGCCGATCAAGGAGTTATTGGAGAAAGGTTACATTCGACGGAGTTCATCGCCATGGGGAGCCCCAGTGCTTTTGGTTGAGAAGAAGGATAAGTATCTAAGAATGATTGTTGATTATCGTGCGTTAAATGAGGTGACGATCAAGAACAAATACCCACTGTCGATGATCAATGATTTGTTTGACCAACGGCAAGGAGCTAAGGTGTTTTCAATGATCGATCTGCGATCAGGATATCACCAGCTGAAGATTCGAGAGAAGGATATACCAAAGACAGCATTCACCACATGGTACGGGTTGTATGAATATACGGTCATGTCATTTGGACTGACTAACGCCCCTGCCTACTTCATGAGCATGATGAACAAAGTGTTCATGGAATATTTGGATAAGTTTGTTGTGGTGTTCATTGATGATATAATGGTATACTCGAAGAATGAGGAGGAGCACAAAGAGCATTTGCGTTTAGTTCTCGAGAAATTCAGGGAACACCAGTTGTATGCCAAGTTCAGCAAATGCGAGTTTTGGCTGAAGGAAGTCGGATTCCTTGGGCATATTATATCAGGAGAAGGTATAGCGGTAGACCCACCAAGGTTCAGTCAGTCACTGAATGGTTGGCACCCACTTCAGTTAGCGAGATCCACAGTTTTCTTGGACTCGCGGGATACTATCGAAGATTCATTGAGAATTTTTCCAAGATTGCGAAGCCAATGACGGAGTTATTGAAGAAGGATACCAAATTTAAATGGACGGAAGAATGTGAGGCAAGCTTTTAGGAGTTAAAGAAACGTTTGACTACAGCCCCAGTGCTGATTCTGCCGGATATACGCAAGGATTTCCAAGTATATTGCGACGCTTCTCGCCTAGGACTTGGAAGTGTGCTTATGCAGGACGGAAGAGTTGTTTCGTATGCCTCACGACAACTAAAACCGCACGAATTGAATTATGCCACACATGATTTGGAGTTAGCAGCAGTAGTGCATGCGCCCAAGACATGGAGACATTACCTTATTGGAAACCGTTGTGATGTGTACACGGATCATAAGATTTTGAAGTACATCTTCACACAGAAGGAGCTGAACCTTAGGCAGAGGAGATGGTTGGAGCTTATAAAGGATTATGACATGAAGCTGCACTATCATCCAGGCAAGGCCAATGTCGTAGCAGACGCTTTGAGTCGGAAGAGTTATGCTAACACCCTAGTGAGCACAGGATTACCAAAGGAGTTAGCAAAGGATCTCAGGGAACTCCGATTGGAGATTGTTCCTAGAGGTTTTGTTGCAACAATGGAGGTTTAGTCTACATTGTTAGGAAAGATTCGAGAAGCTCAGAAGGATGACAAAGAGATTGCCGAGATAAAAGAGAGAATGAGCAAAGGAAAGGCCAAAGGTTTTCATGAGGATGAGCACGACACCTTATGGTTTGAGGACCGTGTTTATGTGCCCAATAACACAGAGATCAGGAAGTTAATACTTCAGGAGGCTCATGACTCACCATACTCGATACACCCCGGAAACACCAAGATGTATTTGGATTTGAAGAAACGTTTCTGGTGGACAGGTATGAAGAAGGATATTGCCGAGTATGTAGCCGTATGTGATGTATGTCAGAGAGTGAAGGCAGAACATCAAAAGCCAGCAGGATTGTTACAACCTATGCCGATACTTGAATGGAAGTGGGATAAACTTGGCATGGATTTTATCACCGGATTGCCCAGGACCAAATCAGGATATGACTCTATATGGGCAGTAGTCGATCGCTTGACCAAAGTAGCTCACTTTATCCCAGTGAAAACAACCTATACAAGTGCGAAGTTGGCCAAGATATATATGACCAGGATCGTATGTCTGCATGGAGTTCCGAGGACCATCGTATCAGATAGAGGAACACAGTTTACCTCAAAGTTTTGGGATCAACTGCACCAGACTTTGGGAACGAGATTGGAGTTCAGTACAGCATTTCACCCGCAGACGGATGGACAGACCGAGAGTGTCAACCAGATTCTGGAGGACATGTTGAGGGCCTGTGCGCTAGATTATGGATCTAGTTGGGATGACAATTTGCCCTACGCGGAGTTCTCATACAACAATAGCTACCAAGCCAGTTTGAAGATGGCACCGTTTGAAGCCCTGTATGGACGAAGGTGCAGAACACCGTTGATGTGGGATGAAGTTGGAGACCGACAGTTGTTTGGACCAGACTTGATCAAGGAGTTTGAAGAGAAAGTTAAGTTGATCCGAGATAGACTGAAGGTAGCTTAGTCCAGACAGAAGAGTGATGCAGATTCGAAACGCAAGGAGGTAACCTATGAAATTGGAGACAGAGCATATCTGCGAGTATCACCCTTGCGAGGAGTGAAACGTTTTGGAGTTAAGGGAAAGTTAGCCCCGAGATTTGTAGGACCGTATCGTGTTTTGGAACGTATGGGAGAAGTTGCCTACAAGTTGGAGTTACCTGAAGGACTGTCAGGAGTTCATGATGTATTTCATGTTTCATAGCTGAAGAAGTGTCATGCTGAGATGGCCGATATACCGTTAAGAGATACAGTACCCTTAGAGGCGATTCAGTTGGACAGTGATTTGACCTATGAGGAGAAACCAGTCAGGATTCTTGAATTTGCCAGCCGAGTCACCCGCATCAAGGTTATCAAGTTTTGCAAAGTTCAGTGGAGCCACCATACCGAGGATGAAGCCACCTGGGAACGAGAGGATGATCTTCGCAAAGACCACCCACACCTATTTTCTAGCCAACCCGAATCTCGAGGGCGAGATTCATCTTAAGGGGGGTAGGTTTGTAACATCCCAAATTTTCAATTTGGAATGTTATACATAGATCATTCATGCATATCATATTTTATTGCATTTCGTTTCGCGATCCTCGAAATCCTAAGCAACTCAAGGACCCTCGGAGAGAGTTGGGGATTTCCCTGTTTTCATATTTGAATTTTATCAAATATTGAAACGAGGATTATTTGTTTTAATTATTTTTCTCTCCGAAAATATTTCATATTCAAATATATGAGAGGAGATAATATGACTTCTCCAAAATAAATGAAATATTGGAGGAAAAATATTAAAATCAAATATTGGATTTTATTCGGAGTTTTGTCGCTATTTTATTTGAATTAGGAAAAATATGCATTTTTCAAAATTGCATTGGCCCAAATAAATGGTCACCTTGTCCGACCTATTTTTAGAGGACGGGGAAAATTTATTTCGGAATTTTTGGAGTCAGTTTAGTATTTCTTTTTTTCTTTTTCTGCATGTCAGAATTATTTAAAAAAAGTGAACCGACTCCGGGCCGTAACCGGCCAGGACTCCTCGGGCCGGCCTTTAAAGCCCGAGACCCCGAGCCCCGAGCCAGCCCAGCCGCCACCCGCGCCACGCGCCGCCGTCGCCCCGCGCCGCGCCGCCGCCCGCCACCGCCCGCCGCTGCCACCGCCGCGCCGGAGTCGCCGGACCCGAGGTAGCCGCCTCGGTTTTCGTGAGAAAACCGTCTTGTTTTTTTTCGAAACCCTAGATCCGTTTTTTTATCCGGTCCGGTTTATTTTTTGTTTAGTTATTTAGCGAACGCCCGTTTTACGTTCGTTTTAACGAACGGTTTTCACCGTTTAACCGCAGACAGCGAACGTTCGTTCGTTAGCCTGTTCGTCAGTTTTTCTTTTTCTTGGATTTCCGCAATTATTTTCGATCGCGATTTCTGATCCGATTTTCGTTTTAGTTTATCTTTTTGCTCGTTTATCGGAATCAGGCGATTCAAGCGCCTAGATCTTCGTCTCGAAACCCTCTTTCCGTTTAACCAACTTGAACAAGATTTTGGTATTGTAAAATTTGACTTTAGTTCGGATTAGTAAACGGATCTTGTTTCTTCCGCAGTTTGAGTTTCGTTGCTCCGTTTGATTTGATTCTTTTTGCAAACCGGAGTTCTTAAGTTGAAATTTCTGGTCAATTCTTCTTATTTGATTTTTGCCCATGCGTCTTTGCTTGATTGCTTATGTATGCTATTGTTTGTTTGCGATAGAATTCCCGGAGTGCGAAGCGTGCTACTACGAGTCCCTAGGTTTTGCGGATCGTCAGCAAGGCAAGTAACACATTAATCATACTCTTTCCATACACAGTTTTTATGCATTAGTTTCAATCCTCAAACACTTCATGATTAGGATGTGATTTAACTTGTGGGTATTGGGAAGTAGTTGATGAGGTAGAACCTATTGCCCTGTTACTATCAAACCCTTGGGAGTTACTTCTACGTATTGCTTATGTTGCTATGCTATGCTCGTAGACGTGGTTTGGGTGAGTGAATCCATGATAGATGTGAGATTGTTAATTAATGGTTCAACTTAAGGTGGCAACTTAAATACACATCTGGGTGGATTGCTTGTCGGGCACCTGGAGAATCCAGTGTTGTCCTAGGATATCCCGGAGTACCCGTGTGATCATCCTAAGGTCCGCCACCCAGGCTCAAAGGGAACTGAGATATTTTCATGCTAGAAACTTCCGTGTGCAGCCACAAGCTATTATGGGCTCTAGCATAGTTGAGTAAGTTGCATGAGCTCTTGAAGAGGTGGATCAGCAGGTAGAGGGATGTAGGTTTGGTATGGCCTGCCCCGAGTAAAGAGTTAATGTTTCTGAAAGACTGTGTCTCGGTCATCCGTTTCTCAAACACCATGTAGTGCGAGAAATCCAATGGAGGAGATCGAGTCTTGTGGGGAAAAGTGCGCAAACCTCTGCAGAGTGTACAATCTAAACATGGTTAGCCGTGTCCCCGGTTATGGACAATCTTGAGTATCTAGTACTTGGAGTATCCTAAGTATCTCATCACTCTAAATTAATATTGTTGGGTTGATAATTACTTTAATTGGGATTGAGTTGGAGGAACCTTCTCAATGATGTTTCAACTACCATGATAGTTAAATAAAATCTATTCCTTTGTTGTAGGGAAAAATTGGCTTTTCACAAAAACTATAACCATAGAGCTTCCCACCAGCCAAATATGCATGTAGTGATAGCATTATTCTGTTCTTTCTCTACTGTGTTGTATTGCCAGCATATTCCATGTGCTGACCCGTTTTCGGGCTACAACGTATTATGTTGCAGACTTTTCAGACGAGGAGTAAGGTTCGTTAGGTCGTTGCCGTGCAGCTCAGCTATGCCGTTGGAGTTGATGGACTCACTTTATCTTCCAAGCCTTCCGCTGTTATCGTATTAGATGGCCTTAGGCCATATTTATTGTAATAAGTTTTCTTTTGAGACATTCAATGTAATAAGTGTGTGATTGCTACTCTGTTATAAATCCTTCTTGCCATGGGAAGAGGTGCTTTGTGATGGGTTCGGTCGTGCGGTGTTCTTTCCCAGTGACAGAAGGGGCAACATGACACGCATGTATCGTTGCTATTAAGGATAACAAGATGGGGGCTATTCCTACATGAATAGATCTCGTCTACATCATCTCATCGTTCTTGTTACATTACTCCATTTCTCCATGAACTTAATACACTAGATGCATGCTGGATAGCAGTCAATGTGTGGAGTAATAGTAGTAGATGCAGGCAGGGGTCGGTCTACTTATCTCGGACGTGATGCCTATATATTGATCATTGCCTTGGATATCGCCATAACTATTCGTTTTTTTATCAATTGCCTAACAGTAATTTGTTTACCCACCTGTGTTATTTCTGGAGACAAGCCTCTAGTGAAATCTATGGCCCCGGGGTCTATTCTTTATCATATTTGCTTTGAGATCTATTTTTATTTGCTTTTGTTTTCAGATCTATTATTCCAAAAACCAAAAATACATTGCTGCACTTTTTTATTACTTATTTTATTTCGTGTTTTATCGAGATCTATTTATCCAATCTACACAAATTTTATCCCGTCAACTTGACAATTTCCTACGCCGTCACCCGTAAGAGGGATTGACAACCCCTCATAAGCGTCGTGTTATAAGTATTTGTTCTTTGTGAGAAGGTACCGTTTACATAGTGTTGCTTGGCTCTCCTACTGGATTGATAACATTGGTTTCATAACTAAGGGAAATACCTACCGTAGCTATACTGCATCATCCCTTCCTCTTTGGGGAAATACCGACGTAGTTCAAGCGATATCAAAAGGTACTTCTGGCGCCGTTGCAGGGGAGACATCCTCAACATATATCAAGTTCCTAATCACAAATCTCATCTCCTTGCAATTTACATTATTTGCCATTTGCCTCTCGTTTTCATCTCCGCGACTTCACAAAAAAATTGCCGTTTTATTTGCCCTCTTTTTCGTTCGCCGTTTTCTCGTCAGATCTGTTGTTTGTCTGAACTTGTCACTATGAGCAATTTTGGTATGGCAGAAACAGATGATGGCATAACTCCTACAATTGGAAGATTTGGCAATCTGGATGCTAAAAGTTTTGTTTTGGGGCAAGCGGATGTTATGGGAAAAGAAAATATCCAAGAATTTTTCAGTTGTGTTTCAAATTTGACTCTTGATGATGCTCCTATACTTAAAAGAACTAAATCTTATGCGGAAGCTATTTCAGCACTAGTTCTGAAACTTGAAAATAGATTTATCTATACCCATCCTACTTTGCAAAGATTGTTTTATGAGCTACCCATTATAAAAGATCCTAAGGCTAAAAAATTAGCTACCCTTATTCTTATGAATGAATTTGACTACATAGTACGGGAAGCTAGGGAATTTTTTTTAATGGTATGGGCCATGAAAAACCGGTGATAAGTGAGATCCTTTATAATAGTGATTATATGTTGAGACATTTGCTTGGAAATAATCAATTTTTTATGAGATCTTAAAAATGAAATCCCCGTTTTAGATATAATCCAACAAGTTTCAATGATGTTAATCAACACTATTCTTGGATTGTTGCCGAAAATCAAAAGGGATACGTAGATGCGCAACTTGATAATGTTAAAATTTCTATGGATAATGTGTTTCAAGTTATTTCTATGGATAATGTGCTTATGGAAAATAAGAAGAAAGATGACAATACTTGAATCAATGCATTATGCCTAGCTAGGGGCATAAAACGATAGCGCTTGTTGGGAGGCAACCCAATGAACAAATTTTATTTTTGCCTTCTTCTTTCTGTTCTTGAGTGTTTACACAATTATGCTACTATTATGATTGTGTTTTTTGTGTTTTAATTAGTGTTTGTGCCAAGTAAAGCCTTTCGGATCATCTTGGGTGATAGTTGCTTTGATCTTGTTGAAAAACAGAAACTTTGTGCGCGAGTACCAGAAATTTTTTAAAATCACAAAAGTGCGATAAAATCTTGATTTTTGTACACAAGATTAATATACAAATTGCCTACGTTGTCCTAATTTTTCAGAATTTGTGGAGTTACATAAGTGTATGAAGTTTTCAGATTACTACAAATTGTTCTGTTTTTTGACAGATTCTGTTTTCTTTGCATTGTGTGCTTATTTTTATGAATCTATGGTTTGTATTGAAGAGTATAAGCCATGGTAAAGTTAGAATACAATAGATATAATGCAAAAATAAAATATTAATGGGTTTGCAACAGTACTTAGAGTAGTGATTTGCTTTGTTATACTAACGAATCACACGGAGGTTTTGTTGAGTTTTGTGTGATTGAAGTTTTCAAGTTTTGGGTGAGATCATGATGGATGAAGGAATAAGGAGTGAAAAGAGCCTAAGCTTGGGGATGCCCCATGGCACCCCAAGTTATTATTCAAGGAGAACCAAGCAACTAAGCTTGGGGATGCCCCGGAAGGCATCCCCTCTTTCTTCTAACGACCATTGGTATTTTACTTGGATCTATATTTTCATTCGTCACATATCATGAGTTTTGCTTGGAGCGTCTTGTATTATATGAGTCTTTGCTTGTTTTGGTTTTTAGTTTGTGTCATCTATCTTTGCTGGACACACCTACTTGAGAGAGCCAAAATTATGCTATGATTTGTTAGAATTGCTCTATATGCTTCACTTAAATTTTTTGAGCTATGGAATTGCTCTAGTGCTTCACTTATATCTTTTTGAGCATGGTGTGATTTAATATTTTGGAAGAAATGCTCTCATGCTTCACTTAGAATTATTTTAGAGTTAGTAAAGTTTTTGAAAAAATTCTCTCATGCTTCACTTATATTATTTTGAGAGATGAAAAAAATATGCTCATGTTCTTCACTTAAATTTGTTTGAGCTTATCAAAAGCATCATATGAAATTAGTCCCAAAGTGATAGATATTCAAGAGGGATATAATAAAAACTTTCATAAATATCATTGGACAAAATAAACTTGATTTCTTGTAATAGTTTTGAGATATGATGATAGTAATATGTGAGTCATGTTGATGAGTAATTATGCTTTAGTAAGAATATTGGTGTTAAGGTTTGTGATTCCCTATGCAAGCACGAAAGTCAATAGTTATGCAATGAAATTACATCCTACTTATGGTGCATTATTCGGTGTTAGTTATGCTTAATGCTCTCTTATGTGATCTTTTGTTTCTTGGTTAGTTGCTTCTCAATCTATTTGCTAGCCTCAGCTTGTACTAAGTAGAAATACTACTTGTGCATCCAAGATCCCTAAAACCGGTTTTGCCATATGAGTCCACCATACCTACCTATATGCGGTATTTCCGTGCCGTTCTAAGCAAATTTGTATGTGCCACCTCTAATTTTCAAAATAAATTTCCCTTTTTGTGTGCTCGTACCGCTCATGAAGCGGCAGGGGGTGGCTAATATTTTCCATGCTAGATGTGTTATTCTCAAGATGAGTGTTTATTCACTTGTCATTGCACGAGAGTACGGCGGTAATAGGGATGCCCAGTCCCGAAATGAAAAAGAAATTTACTTTATGTTGTCAAGTAATAAATTCCTTGGGAAGTGTTGGTATGGAAGGCACCCGTGGATACGGCTAACCATGGATTGTGAAAGAATGGTGGAAAAAGGAATAAACTTTATTTTACTGTTTGGGAACCGCCTATGATATATCTAGCATGGAAAGTGTTGGGAATTACTCGGTCATTTTCGTTGACGGGAAAAGTATGCCTCTTAAAAAAAATTATCTCTCAATTTTTGCTTTGATCTCTGGCACCTCTACAAATCCCTACTTCCCTCTGCGAAGGGCCTTTCTATTTACTTTATGCAATTTTTATTTTTATTTGAGACTCCATCTTCTCTTATAAAGCACCAACTAGGGAGCACTATGATCCTACTTGAGCATTGGATGTAGCTAATATGCGAATGTGTTTCATGAATAGATCAATGATTGAGCATGATGGGCTAGGGATGACTTTCTTTAGTGTTGATATTTTGAAAGACATGGTTGCTTGTTGATATGCTTGAGTATTGAAATCTTCATGTCAAAACTAGACTACTGCTTTGGACCATATAAAAGTCCAAATGTCCATGCTACAAAAAAAAGAATAGGTGATGAACATGTTAGGCAACATTCCACGTCAAAAATCCTGGTTTTATCATTTACCTACTCGAGGACGAGCAGGAATAAAGCTTGGGGATGCTGATACGTCTCCAACATATCTATAATTTTTTTATTGTTCCATGATATTATATTATCATTCTTGGATGTTTTACAATCATTTTATAGCAATTTTATATCATTTTTGGACTAAACTATTGACATAGTGCCCAGTGCCAGTTGATGTTTTTTGCTTGTTTTTTACTTCGAAGAAAATCAATACCAAACGAAGTCCAAACACAATGAAACTTTTTGGAGAATTTTTCTGGACCAGAAGACACCAGATGGGCCAAAGAAGTACCAGAGGGGGGCTCCGAGGGGAGCACAACCCACCTGGGCGAGGTGGGTTGTGCCCACCTCGTGGCCTCCCGCACCGCCTCTTCGCCCTATAAATACCCAAATATTTCAGAAAGCCTAGGGGAGTCGACGAAACACAATTCCAGCTACCGCAAGTTCCAGAACCACGAGATCCAATCTAGACACCATCACGGAGGGATTCATCATCCTCATTGGTGCCTCTCCGATGATGCGTGAGTAGTTCATCATAGACCTACGGGTCCATAGTCAGTAGCTAGATGGCTTCCTCTCTCTCTCTCTCTCTTGATTCTCAATAGAATGGTCTCTTGGAGATCTATTTGATGTAACTCTTTTTGCGGTGTATTTGTTGGGATCCGATGAACTTTGAGTTTATGATCGGATCTATACATGAATATTATTTGAGTCTTTCTTTGATATCTTATATGCATGATTGTTTATAGCCTCGTATTTCTTCTTCGAATCGTTGGTTTACTTAGGCCAACTAGATCGATTTTTCTTGCCATGGGAAGAGGTGCTTTGTGATGGGTTCGATCGTGCGGTGTTCTTTCCCAGTGACAGAAGGGGCAGCAAGACAGGCATGTATCATTTCTATTAAGCATAACAAGATGGGTGCAATTCCTACATGAATAGATCTTGTCTACATCATGGCATCATTCTTATTGCATTACTCCATTACTCCATGAACTTAATACACTAGATGCATGCTGGATAGCGGTCGATGTGTGGAGTAATAGTAGTAGATGCAGGCAGGAGTCGGTCTACTAATCTTGGACGTGATGCCTATATATTGATCATTGCCTTGGATATCATCATAATTATGCGATTTTCTATCAATTTCCCAACAGTAATTTGTTTACCCACCGTGTGATATTTCTTGAGAGAATCCACTAGTGAAATCTACGGCCCCGGGGTCTATCCTTTATCGTATTTGCTTTGAGATCTATTTTTATTTGCTTTTGTTTTCAGATCTATTGTTCCAAAAACCCAAAAATACCTTGCTGCACTTTTTTATTAGTTATTTTATTTCACGTTTTATGGAGATCTATTTATCCAATCGACACAAATTTTATCCCGTCAACTTGACAATTTCCTACGCCGTTACCCGTCAGAGGGATTGACAACCCCTCATAAGCGTCGGGTTGCAAGTATTTGTTCTTTGTGTGCAGGTACAATTTACATGGTGTTGCTTGGTTCTCCTACTGGATTGATAACCTTAGTTTCATAACTGAGGGAAATACCTACCGTAGTTGTACTGCATCATCCCTTCCTCTTTGGGGAAATACCGACGTAGTTCAAGCAACTTCGCCGATGGTATCTTGATAACCCACAGGTATAGGGGATCGCAAAAAAAATTTGAGGGTAGAGTATTCAAGCCAAATTTATTGATTTGACACAAGGGGAGCCAAAGAATATTCACGAGTATTAGTTGTTGAGCTGTCAATTCAACCACACATGAAAGGCTTAATATCTGCAGCAAAGTTTTTAGTAGCAAAGTAGTATGAAAGTAACGGTAATGTTAACAAAAGTAACAGTAGAAGTTTTGTAGCAATTGTAACAGTGGCAACAGCAAATTAAGTAACTTAGCAAAGATCAATATGTGAAAAGCTCATAGGCAATGGATCAGTGATGGATAATTATGTCGGATGGCATTCATCATTCAATAATTATAACCTAGGGTGACAAAGAACTAGCTCCAATTCATCAATATAATGTAGGCATGTATTCCGTATATAGTCATACGTGCTTATGGAAAAGAACTTGCCTGACATATTTTGTCCTACCCTCCCGTGGCAGCGAGGTCCTAATGGAAACTAAGGGATATTAAGGCCTCCTTTTAACAAAGAACCGGAAAAAGCTTTAGCACTCAATGAATACATGAACTCCTCAAACTACGGTAATCACCAGAAAGAATCCCAATTAATGTCACATTGGAGTATGCGGATCATAACTCGTAATAGGTGTCTACAACTTGCAAGATAGGATCTAGAACACAAATATATTCATGAAAACATAATAGGTTCAGATCTGAAATCATGGCACTCGGGCCCTAGTGACAAGCATTAAGCATAGCAAAGTCATCACAACATCAATATCAGAACATAGTGGATACTAGGGATCAAACCCTAACAAAACTGACTCGATTACAAGATAAATCTCATCCAACCCATCACCGTCCAGCAAGCCTATGATGGAATTACTCACTCCCGGCGGTGAGCATCATGAAATTGGTGATGGAGGAAGGTTGGTGATGATGATGGCGACGAATCCCCCTCTTCAGAGCCCCGAACGGACTCTAGATCAGCCCTCCCGATGAAGAACAGGAGGCAGCGGCGGCTCCGTATCGTTAAACATGATGAATCCTTCTCTCTGATTTTTTCTCCATGGATGTGAATACATAGCGTTGGAATTAGGGTCGGAGGTCATCCAGGGGGCCCACAATCCTGCAGGGCGCGCCCCTAGGGCTTGTGGCCTGTGGGTGGCCCCCATCTGGTTGATTCTTGCGCCAGTATTTTTTTATATATTCCACAAAAATTCTCTATAAATTTTTATGTCAATCCAAGAACTTTGATTTCTGCACAAAAATAACACCATGGCAATTCTGCTGAAAACAACGTCAGTCCGGGTTAGTTCCATTCAAATCATGCAAATTAGAGTCCAAACACAAGGGCAAAAGAGTTTGTAAAAGTGGATACGATGGAGACGTATCAACTCCCCCAAGCTTAGCCTATTGCTTGTCCTCAAGCAATTCAGTTGACAAACTAAAAGTGACAAAGAAAAACTTTTACAAACCCTGTTTGATCTTGTTGTTGTAAATATGTCTAACTGATGTTCAGGTTTTCAGTAAACGTTATGAACTAACCATATTCACAATAACAATTAGGTCTCACGTCTACTCATATCAATGGCATAATCAACTAGCGAGTAATAATAATAAATCTCGGATGACAACACTTTTTCAGAACAATCATGATATAATATGACAAAATGGTTTCTCGCTAGCCCTTTCTGAGACCGCAAAACATAAATGCAGAGCACCCCTGAAGATCAAGGACTGACTAGACATTATAATTCATGGCAAAAGAGATCCGGTCACATTAATACTCAACATCAATTAATAACAAAGCATATAAATGACAGTGATGCTCTCCAGCTCGTGCTTTTTATAAGAGGATGATGACTCAACAGTAAAAGTAAATAGAAAGGCCCTTGGCAGAGGGAAACAGGGATTTGTAGCGGTGCCAGAGCTCGAGCTTTTAAAATAGAGATGAATATAATTTTGAGCGGTATGCTTTCATTGTCAACGCAACAACCAAGAGATCTCACTATCTTCCATGCTAGATACATTATAGACCGTCCGTACCAACAATAGTCCTGGGGGAGTTTTGTTTTATGATTATATTTTGATTTGATTTTGAGCATGGAACTGGGCATCCTGACTGCCAGCCACTTTCTCATGAATGACAAGTGAATAAACACTCATCGTGAGAATAACCCACTTAGCATGGAAGATACTGACAGCCCCCAGTCGCTACATGAGCGATTCGGGCATACAAAATAGATTATCATTTGAAGGTTTAGAGTTTGGCACATGCAAATTTACTTGGAACGGCAGGTAAATACCGCATATAGGTAGGTATGGTGGACTCATATGGAACAACTTTGGGTTTAAGGAAGTGGATGCACAAGCAGTATTGTCTCTTAGTACAAGTGAAGGCTAGCAAAAGATTGAGGAGCGACCAACTAGAGAGCGACAACAGTCATAAAAATGCATTGAGATTAACCAACATTGAGTGCAAGCATGAGTAGGATATAAATCACCATGAACATAGATATCGTGGAGGCTATGTTGATTTTGATTCAACTACATGCGTGAACATGTGCCAAGTCAAGCCACTTGAATAATTCAGAAGAGGATACCATCCTATCATACTACATCACAACCATTTTAAAATGCATGTTGGCACTCAAGATAAACCATTATCCACTCCTAGTCAATTAAGCATGGCATGAGTAACTATAATCTCTAATTGTCATTGCAAACATGTTTCATTCATAATGGGCTGAATCAAGAATGATGAGCTAATCATATTTTCAAAAACAAAATAGGTCGAGTTCGTACCAGCTTTTTCTCCATCTCAATCATTTTGTCGAATATCGTCATTATTGCCTTTCACTTGCATGGCCGAATGATGTGAATAATAAAAGAGTGCACGTGCATTGGACTAAGCTAGAATCTGCCAACATTTATTCAGAGGAGAAAACAAGGTAATATGGGCTCTTTGCTAGATCAACAATAATTCATATGAGAACCACTCAACATTTTCATCGTGGTCTTCTCCTCACGACCCAAAGAAAAGAAAAGAATTTCAAAGAAACACACTGAAATAATTTTGAAGTTTTTGTTTTTCTGAAGAAAGCAAAAACGAAAACGAGAAAAACTATTTACACGGGAAAGCTCCCAACAAGCAAAAGAAGAATGAGAAATCTTTTTGGGTTTTCTTTTAATACTACTACTAAATAAACTGGAAAGAAAACTAAAAAGAAGCAAGAACTATTTTTTAATATTTTCTCAAAGTTTTCCAAACACACAAGAAGAAAGCAAGAAAAATAAACTAGCATGGATAATACAATAAAAATGTATGAACACCGATAACTGGAATGAATGTGTAAACGTGAATGTAATTTCGGTGAGAAATACGTACTCCCCCAAGCTTAGGCTTTTGGCCTAAGTTGGTGTAGAGCCATGGCTGGCCGGGCAGATATCCAAAGTGGTAGCCGACATTGTACTGAGATGCGGCAGCTACCGCGTGGAGGGCTGCATCATGAAGGCGAGCAGTCTCCCTCTCTCTCGTACTCAGCTGCCTCCTCCCTGGTTATAAAGTATCTTTGTTTTACCTGAGAGTCAAAGAAAGCAGGAGCAGGAAGGGTAATATGGACAGCGTGCTCCCTGTCAAAGATTAGTCGGTACAGGAGGGATTGTTTGTTTCTCTCAAGAAACTGGTAGCGTACCATAGCATTATAGTCAAGAAAAGCAGGGGGTAACTGAGGGTCATCTTCCCTTATGGGGACACCAAGATATGTAGCTAAACGAGTGGCAAAAATTCCACCAAAGAAATCCCCATCTTTAGCATTATTATGTAACCGACGTGCAATGATGGCCCCCAAATTAAATTGTTTATCACTCATAACCGCACTCTTAAGAATGCTGAGATTAGGGGCGCAAAGGTGGCTATGGTCATGCTTACCATTAATGCATCTACCTATGAAGAGAGCAAAGTAATGTAAAGCAGGAAAATGAATGCTCCCTATGGTAGCTTGTGTTATGGTCCTGGTTTCTCCTACAGTGATGCTAGCAAGGAACTCAGAACAATCAAATTTACGAGGTTCAGTATAACTACCCCATTGTGGAATTTTGCATGCATCATTAAAATCTTCTAGGTCCATGGTAAATGATTTATCATAAAGATCAAATAAAACCGAATGAGTATTGCGCTGGACAAAATACTTAAATCTCCTCACAAAGGAATCGGTAAGGTTGTAGTACTGAGGGCACTTATCTGACACAAAGTCTGTCAGCTCGGCGTTGTGCACTGTGTCGCCCCCGATTCAACCGTACACTAATCATACAAGCAAATGTGTACGGCCAAGATCAGGGACTCACGGGAAGATATCACAACACAACTCTAGACACAAATTAAAATAATACAAGCTTCATATTACAAGCCAGGGGCCTCGAGAGCTCGAATACAAGCTCGATACACAAGATTCAGCGGAAGCAACAATATCTGAGTACAGACATAAGTTAGACAAGGATGCCTTAAGAAGGCTAGCACAAAAATCAATGGTTGAAGAGGCAAGGCCTCCTGCCTGGGACCTCCTAACTACTCCTGGCCATCGGCGGTCTCCAAGTAGCAGTATCCATCGACGGTGGCATCTGGCTCCATGGATCCACCATCTGGTTGCATCAACCGGAAAGAAGAAGGGAGGGGAAAAAGGGGTAGCAAAGCAACCGTGAGTACTCATCCAAAGTACTCGCAAGCATCAGATCTATACTAAGTATGCATTGGTATCAAATGGAATGGCTGTATCTGTGGACTGAACTGCAGAATGCCAGAATAGAGGGGAAGGCCTAGCCTATCGAAGACTAGCATCTTCAAGCAGCTCCAAGCATCTTGCAGCATGTAGAAGAGTAAACAATAGCAGTTTATATTAATAAACATGTTGTAACATTAATGCCCAGAGATCCTTCCTCGACTCCCTACGAGAAAGCAATCCCGGAGCCACATATCTCAAGTATCCATTTCTAGTTGTAAAAGATCGGGATATAAGTCTGAACGTCCATTACCATGGACACGGTATTCGAATATATGTCTTCCCTGCACGGGTGCACCACGTTACCCAACACGCTCGATCACTCTGGCCGGACACACCTTTCTGAGGTCAATGCCCGGCCTCGGAAGATCAACACGTCATAGCCCTACCTAGGCTCAGCACAGAGGTCCCCGCCGGTCTACATCCTAAGCACTCTGGGGTCTGGGCCCATCGCCTGTTGCACTCTGGGTCATTGCGCGCAGGGCGGGTCTAGGCTCCACCTCTACATGGATGGTGCCGGCCCAACCGTGCCGCAATGCTGAACTGGACATCTGACAAAGCTTCGACTGATACTACGACGTCGAGGCCCATAACTATTCTCGCGTGGTGGTTAGTGCGTAAAGGCCAAAGGCCAACTCAGAACAAATACCCAAACCATAGTGTATTATTAGCTTGCGGAGACGAGCAGAGGCTCACGATAATGTGACCCCGTCGCCCCGTCTCGAGGAAAATACGGCAAGGGCTAGCCCAGCCCACTCGGGGGCGGCCTGCCGGCCCGGCCGTGCCTCGTAACCATCTTGCGGGTGCTCTCCGGGCCCGCCCGACTTTCCCAAGGGTCTCAAGTAAAGTCAAGGTAACCGTGTGTCCAAACATCAAGGGGAAAACCCAAGGAATCACCCTCAGAGGATTCCACTCGATGTAATCATCAAGGTGAACATAAGAGGGACCACCCTCGAGGTTCACACTTGAGGTGTTGAACGACAGAGCCGTATCGGGAATGGTGAAAGAGGAAATCACCCTCGATGACCACGACCGAATAGCTACACTACAGAATTATCATCAGGAGTGCGTTATGAGGGATCACCCTCGGCACTCGATAGTAGCTCTACAGAGTCGAGCAACAAAAGGGGTGTGATGTGATGTGAGGTGTTGGGCTCTGGTCATCGATCACATTGATCGAGTCGTCGATGATGAAGCAGGGGCAACAAGGACAAGGTGGGGGTCACGGATGGATCTCTAACCAACCTATACTAAGTAGTTTAGGGTAAGCAGGTAGGTAACAATAGCAGGTTACAAAAGCAGGCTATGCATCAGAATAGGAGCAATCAATAACAGTAGCAAAATCTAATGCAAGCATGAGAGAATGGAATGGGCGATATCGGGATGATCAAAGGGGGGGCTTGCCTGGAAGCTCCGCTGAAAGGGAAGGAGGGTCGTCGTCGACGTAGTTGATCACATGGGCATCAGCAGCGGTCTCGTGGTCTACCGGAGAGAAGAGGGGGAAGAAACAGTAAATATAATGCAAACAGATGCAACACAGATGCATGACGGGGGCAACACACAGGGCTAGGGGTGTTCTAATGCAGTGCTACACGATACCGACGAAGGGGGATAACATCCGGAAAGTTTTCCCGGAGTTAGGCATTTTCGGACAAATGAAACGGAGGGGGACGGTTGCATGTTCACTATGCTAGGGACATGTGGGAAACGAACGGATCCCGTATTCGGATACATATCGTCGTTCTGAGAAACTTTCATGTATAGAACTTTTTCATCCGAGTTACGGTTTAATTTCTATGATTTTTCAAAGGTAAAACAATTTTTGAAATTAATATTAATTCTAAAACAGATTTATTGCACCGGCATGACGTCATCATGATGTCAGCAGTCAACATCGACCGTTGACTGGTTAAACAGGGCAGTGGGGCCCGTCTGTGATTGACCTAACTAATTAGCAGATTTAAATTAACTAAACTAGTTTATTAGGCTAACTAAGCAAGGTTAATTAAGTTAATTAAGTAATCTATTAATTTGTTAATTTTATTATTATTATTAACTCTATTTTTTATCTTAACCAGGGGTTGGGCCCCACGTGTCATACACAGAGGGGCTATCGGGGCGGGCTAACGGGCGCGCGGGGCAGGCGTGCGGCCACGGGCGCGAGTACGCCCGGTCGGGCGAGCAGATGGCAGCGGCGGGCCGCGGTGGCCTGGCTCGGCACCGGCGAGGGCGGTCGCCGGCGGAGCAGCAGCGACGAGAGCCCAGGAGGGGCGCAACAACGAGGAGGCGGGTGCGCGTCCAGGGGGTAGCGGGCGCGGTGGCGGACAACGCGAGTGGTGGCGAGCGGGGTGAGGACGGCGGGGCGCCGGCAAGCTAGGAGGGGCGGCCGACGTCGCAGTGGCCATCGATTGGCCGTGGCCAATGCGGCCACCAGGGTAGGCGCGGGACGAGGTAAGGGGGTGCGGTCGCGCGGCCAGGGCGGTGTCCAGGGCGCGGGGCTCGCGTCAAGGAGGCCCAAGGGGCGCGACGAAGCAACGGCGATGATGCATGAGCGCGGGGGCAGCAAGAGGGGCTGCGTGGGCTCGACTGCGAGCAGTGCCGAGGCGGATGGCGGGCGATGCGGGGCTAGGCGAGCGCGCGCGAGAAAGGCGGCCGTGGGTTGGTCGGATCCATCGACGGCATCGGGTTCCGAGGCTCTGCTCGCATGGGTTCGGCCGGAACGGCGCTACGGCATGTAAAACGAAGGGGGCAAGAGGAAGCGGAGCCTCACAGTGATCTTGTAGAGAAAGGGCAGTGGGCTCGGCGACGGTCGACGGCGACGAATCCCGCGGCGAGGGCCGAGGAAGAAGATGGAGATTGACCCGGCGATGGAGAGGTTCCCGGCTTGATCTCCTGGGCAAGGATGGGGAAGACGACGATGACGCCGGGAGCCCTGTGACACGGAGGCGCGGCATGGGGCAGCTGGTTGCCGCGAGGTCGACGGCGGCGCGGTGACAGCCGAGCTCGGGAGGAGGCGGATCTGGAGAGGGAGGCAGAGCAAGAGGGAGAGAGGAGTGGGGAGTGGGTGGAGTGGCAGAGGATGAGGGAACTGAGGCGTCGGTGGGGATCCTTATCTCCACCCCGACGACGTCGACGAGGTGGTCGGGCGGGAGCACGTCCCTATTGCGGTCGAGACAAAGGAACAGGAAGGGAGGGGGAGCGACCGAGAGGGCAAGGTGGGGCGGCTGGGTCGGGTCTGCTGGGCTAGGCCCAGTGGGAGTCAAAGGGGGGTTTTCTTTTTCTTTTGCTCTTTTGCATTTTCTTTTTACTTAGTTTTCTTTCACAGTTTTAGTTTCTTTTATATTTTCTTATAGCAATTAGCTTCATAAAAAAAGTAATATCACCTAAATTGGTTTTACTAAGTATACCACTACCACATTTAGTTTGATGTTCAAATAAAATACTTTAGTGTTTTTATAATTTAATCGGCATTTAATAAATGTTTTAAGCCACTATATATTCACAAAAAGGCATGTAAATACTTTACATAAATGTTGGATCAGCACCATAATTGGTCATGGAATATTTGCCAAACTTTGAACAATTTATTTTGCATGTTTGAGAAATTTGAATTTTGGGCTTTAATTTGAATTTGAGTTTTAACTAAGATTTGGGTCAAGCGAGGATTAGCAACAATAATGTGATGACATGGCACCTTTAACGGGGGATTACTGTAGCTTAATTATCCGTGCGTCACAATTCTCCTCCACTACAAGAAATCTCATCCCGAGATTTAGGAGGTAGAAAGAAACAAAGTGGGGTATTCATCACGAAGACGATCCTCACGTTCCCAAGTGGCTTCATCTTCAGAATGATTTGACCCCTGAACTTTTTGATAGCCTGCTGACGGGTGCGATGTTCAATTTGAACGAGAACGCTGATCAGATGCTCTCTGTAAGTGAGATCATCTTGCAGGGGTTCAGCTTTATAAGCCATGGGGTTGTCGCGATAAGACTTGTGACTCAGGGCATCGAACATGACATTAGCCTTGTCAGGGGTATAAGAAATACCATAGTCATAGTCTGTAATTGTTTCCATACATCGTGCAGACTAAGATCCAGATCTAGCTGAGTAACAGATACTTCAAACTTTGATGATCGGTGAAGATCTCACAATGATTACCAAGAAGGAAATGTTGTCACAACTTCAGTGCAATTTTAACTATAGCAAGTTCAAGGCCATGGATTAGGTAGTTCTTTTGGAAAGACATCTTGGAATTCACAAACGACTAGAGCGTTTTCAATCCTCTCAAGAGGAGAAGCGTTCAACACAATCAAGGAATAAATCCGTGCTTCGGCATTTCGAACAAGATGAGCATGGTAGCTTACTATCTCATTTGAAGGATGAAGTAGATGAACGGTTTTAGTGGCGCAAATCATATGGGCAGTATGTGTTTTCAACCATTCCATTCCCAAAATCAGTTCGATATTGGATGACTTCAAATCAATTGGGGAAACATGGAATTCCAACCCTTCAAGTTCAACGGGGACGTTATGACTAACCATGGTGGTTCGACATTGGCCCACAGAATGCAACTTAGAGTTCCAGTAAAGTGATGGCGGTTCCAACAGGTAAGGAACGCCTGTGGCTGTCCCACCATTGAGCAGCGGGACATTTCAGGTAGTAAGCCGCGAAGGTGGCATAGTTGGGAGGGGCTACATCAACAGACTCCAACTCGAAAGTGATGTTACGGAGCCAGTCATCAGCATCAAGGGGCTGAGTCGAGCTACGGTAGCTGACAGGGTTGAGACTCGCAAAGTTTTCAGAGTCACTAGGGCTGGTTGCTGATTCATATTGGGACGCGGGAACTGAGCCGTGACTCCAAACATGAACTGGTGATTCAGCTCAACTGCTGTATCATTCCGGCCATGTATTCGGGCGATCACGACTAGCGGCTCTAACCATCCTGCTTAAATGCAACAGGGGGTAGTATAGCAAGGGGTGGAGCAAGTGTATGGAATCATTCTTGATGTAATCAGAGCAATGAGCAAAGGCGCAGTATGTACAAAGCAGTAGTCATGGAAGACATACTGATACATATATAGAGCCAATCACATGTTGTTCGTACGAGTTCGCACAAGAGAAACATACTAGACTTACTAGGCGGCACACATGCACGCGATGGAGGGATACATCAACGGGACATAGCAAAGGCTACATCAACGTTAGGGAAAATCTCTAGAGCGAGGGATTTGCCAGTGACGACATAGGGTGCCCTTGACAAGAGGATCCTGCGGTCAGTGAATATTGTGAAGCGGATCGTGGCCCACAATTCAAGAAAGGCGTAAGACGAATCTCCGGATGGATGTGATCACGAGAACCTAGGATAGAGTTAGCAAAATCATTTAACCCGAATAGGAGAGAGACCAGAATCCCAGAGTATAGACACGGAGTAAAAGATCCTAATACCACCCAATGGTGACATGGGCCCGTAAGCCACACAGCCATGTTAGTGAATCAGTTTTTCAAAGACCAGACTCAACTTCGGCCAAGGAGTTGGAAAGGGGGATCCTACGGGCAGTCGGCTCTGATATCAACTTGTGACGCCCCCGATTCAACCGTACACTAATCATACACGCAAATGTGTATGACCAAGATTAGGGACTCACGGGAAGATATCACAACATAACTCTAGACACAAATTAAAATAATACAAGCTTCATATTACAAGCCAGGGGCCTTGAGGGCTCGAATACAAGCTCGATACACAAGAGTCAGCGGAAGCAACAATATCTGAGTACAGACATAAGTTAGACAAGGATGCCTTAAGAAGGCTACCACAAAAATCAACGATCGAAGAGGCAAGGCCTCCTGCCTGGGACCTCCTAACTACTCCTAGCCATCGGCGGTCTCCAAGTAGCAGTATCCATCGGCGGTGGCATCTGGCTCCAGGGATCCACCATGTGGTTGCATCAACCGGAAAGAAGAAGGAAGGGGAAAAGGTGTAGCAAAGCAACCGTGAGTACTCATCCAAAGTACTCGCAAGCATCAGATCTATACTAAGTATGCATTGGTATCAAATGGAAGGGCTGTATCTGTGGACTGAACTGCAGAATGCCAGAATAGAGGGGAAGGCCTAGCCTATCGAAGACTAGCATCTTCAAGCAGCTCCAAGCATCTTGCAGCATGTAGAAGAGCAAATAATAGCAGTCTATAATTAACAAACATGTTGTAACATTAATGCCCAGAGATCCTTCCTCCACTCCCTACGAGAAAGCAATCCCGGAGCCACATATCTCAAGTATCCATTTCTAGTTGTAAAAGATCAGGATATAAGTCTGAACGTCCATTACCGTGGACACGGTATTTGAATATATGTCGTCCCTGCAGGGGTGCACCACATTACCCAACACGCTCGATCACTATGGCCGGACACACCTGTTTGGGGTCAATGCCCGGCCTCGGAAGATCAACATGCTGTAGCCCTACCTAGGCTTAGCAGAGAGGTCCCCGCCGGTCTACAACCTAAGCACTCCGGGGTCTGGGCCCATCGCCCATTGCACTCCGGGTCATTGCGCGCAGGGCGGGTCCAGGCTCCACCTCTACATGGATGGTGACGGCCCAACCGTGCCGCAATGCTGAACTGGACATCTGACAAAGCTTCGACTGATACTGCAACGTCGAGGCCCATAACTATTCTCGCGTGGTGGTTAGTGCGTAAAGGCCAAAGGCCAACTCAGAACAAATACCCAAACCATAGTGTATTATTAGCTTGCGGAGACGAGCAGAGAATCATGATAATGTGACCCCGTCGCCCAGTCTCGAGGAAAATACGGCAAGGGCTAGCCCAGCCCACTCGGGGGCGGCCTGCCGGCCCGGCCGTGCCTTGTAACCATCTTGCGGGTGCTCTCCGGGCCTGCCCGACTTTCCCAAGGGTCTCAAGTAAAGTCAAGGTAACCGTGTGTCCAAACATCAAGGGGAAAACCCAAGGAATCACCCTCGGAGGATTCCACTCGATGTAATCATCAAGGTGAACGTAAGAGGGACCACCCTCGAGGTTCACACTTGAGGTGTTGAGCGAGAGAGCCGTATCGGGAATGGTGAAAGAGGAAATCACCCTCGATGACCACGACCGAATAGCTACACTACAAAATTATCATTAGGAGTGTGTTATGAGGGATCACCCTCGGCACTCGATAGTTGCTCTGCAGAGTCGAGCAACAAAAGGGGTGTGATGTGATGTGAGGTGTCGGGCTCTGGTCGTCGATCATGTTGATCGAGTCGTCGATGATGAAGCAGGGGCAACAAGGACAAGGTGGGGGTCACTGATGGATCTCTAACCAACCTATACTAAGTAGTTTAGGGTAAGCAGGTAGGTAACAATAGCAGGTTACAAAAGCAGGCTATGCATCAGAATAGGACGAATCAATAACAGTAGCAAAATCTAATGCAAGCATGAGAGAATGGAATGGGCGATATCGGGATGATCAAAGGGGGGGCTTGCCTGGAAGCTCCGCTGAAAGGGAAGGAGGGTCGTCGTCGACGTAGTCGATCACAGGGGCATCAACAGCGGTCTCGGGGTCTACCGGAGAGAAGAGGGGGAAGAAACAGTAAATACAATGCAAACAGATGCAACACAGATGCATGACAGGGGTAACACGCGGGGCTAGGGGTGTTCTAACGCAGTGCTACACGATACCGACGAAGGGGGATAACATCCGGAAAGTTTTCCCGGAGTTAGGCATTTTCGGACAAATGAAACGGAGGGGGACGGTTGCATGTTCACTATGCTAGGGGCGTGTGACAGACGAACGGATCACGTATTCGTATACGTCTCGGCGTTCTGAGCAACTTTCATGTATAAAACTTTTTCATCCGAGTTACGGTTTAATTTCTATGATTTTTCAAAGGTTAAACAATTTCTGAAATTAATATTAAATCTAAAACGGATTTATTGCACCAGCATGATGTCATCATGGTGTCAGCGGTCAACACTAACCGTTGACTGGTCAAACAGGGCAGTGGGGCCCGTTTGTCATTGACCTAACTAATTAGCAGATTTAAATTAACTAAACTAGTTTATTGGGCTAACTAAGCAAGGTTAATTAAGTTAATTAAGTAATTTATTAATTTGTTAATTTTATTATCATTATTAACTCTATTTTTTTATCTTAACCAGGGGCTGGGCCCCGCGTGTCATACACACAGGGGCTACCGGGGCGGGCTAACGGGCGCGCAGGGTAGGCATGCGGCCACGGGCGCGAGCACGCCCGGTCGGGCGAGCAGAGGGAAACGGCGGGCCGCGGCGGCCTGGCTCGGCACCGGCGAGGGCAGTCGCCGGCGGAGCAGCAGCGACGACAGCCCAGGAGGACAACGAGGAGGCGGGCGCGCGTCCAGGGGGGTAGCGGGCGCGGTGGCGGACAGCGCGGGCAGGGGCGGCGCGAGCGGGTGGTGGCGAGCGGGGTGAGGACGGCGGGGCGCCGGCGAGCTAGCAGGGGCGGCCGACGTCGCAGTGGCCATCGACTGGGCGTGGCTAAGGCAGCCACCAGGGTAGGCGCGGGACGGGGTTCGGGGGCGCGCTCGCGCGGCCAGGGCGGTGTCCAGGGCGCGGGGCTCGCGTCAAGGAGGCCCAAGGGGCGCGACGAAGCAACGACGACGATGCACGAGCGCTGGGGCAGAAGAGGGGCTGCGCGGGCTCGACTGCGAGCAGCGCCGAGGCGGACGGCGGGCGATGCGGGGCTAGGCGAGCGCGCGCGAGAAAGGCGGGCGTGGGTTGGTCGGATCCATCGACGGCGTCGGGTTCCGAGGCGGTGCTCACACGGGTTCGGCCGGAACGGCGCTACGGCGTGTAAAACGAAGGGGGCAAGAGGAAGCGGTGCCTCACGGTGATCCTGTAGGGAAAGGGCAGCGGGCTCGGCGACGGTCGACGGCGACGAATCCCACGGCGACGGCCGAGGAAGAAGAAGGAGATCGACCCGACGATGGAGAGGTTCCCGGCTTGATCTCCTGGGCGAGGATGAGGAAGACGACGATGACGCCGGAGCCCTGCGACACGGAGGCGCGGCGTGGGGCAGCCGGTTGCCGCGAGGACGACGGCGGCGTGGTGACAGCCGATCTCGGGAGGAGGGGGATGTGGAGAGGGAGGCAGAGCAAGAGGGAGAGAGGAGTGGGGAGTGGGTGGAGTGGCAGAGGAGGAGGGAACTGAGGCGTCGGTGGGGATCCTTATCCCCACGCCGACGGCATCAACGAGGTGGTCGGGCGGGAGCACGTCCCTGTTGCGGTCGAGACAGAGGAACAGGAAGGGAGGGGGAGCGACCGAGAGGGCAAGGTGGGGCGGCTGGGTCGGGTCTGCTGGGCTAGGCCGCGTGGGAGTCAAAGGGAGTTTTATTTTTCTTTTTCTTTTGCTCTTTTGCATTTTCTTTTTACTTAGTTTTCTTTCACAATTTTAGTTTCTTTTATATTTTCTTATAGCAATTAGCTTCATAAAAAAGGAATATCACCTAAATTTGTTTTACTAAGTATACCACTACCACATTTAGTTTGAGGTTCAAATAAAATACTTTAGTATTTTTATAATTTAATCGGCATTTAATAAATGTTTTAAGCCACTATATATTCACAAAAAGGCATGTAAATACTTTACAAAAATGTTGGATCAGCACCATAATTGGTTATGGAATATTTGCCACACTTTGAACAATTTATTTTGCATGTTTGAGAAATTTGAATTTTGGGCTTTAATTTGAATTTGAGTTTGAACTAAGATTTGGATCAAGCGAGGATTAGCAACAGTAATGTGATGACATGGCACCATTAACAAGGGATTACTGTAGCTTAATTATCCGGGCATCACATGCACGTACGCATAGAATTCATCCTTGAAACCGGCACGAGACATGAAGTGATTCGACGGCCATTCACAAGGTTACACCGGGGCATCCCTTGGTGGTTCGAGATCAGGCTCATGTATCGTAGGCCTTGGGGATTTCTTCTTTGAGGAACCACCTTGGAACACTTTCCTCAACATTTTCTTTTCCTCTAAAAAATTTCTGAAATTTTTAGTGACACAAAATAAAAGTGAACAAACCTCAACAGAACTAATAGCAACTACTCCCACAAGTGCCTAGAGGCTATATCATGCAACAAAACTACTTTGGACCATCTAAATTTAACATGAAAGCTCAAGAACATGGTCACCGCAGCAGCAAAAAATTGCAATATGTAAAGCACTAGAACAAAAGCTAATTGGACCGTTGGAGGAGTCACATACCGATGATCAATCCGCCAAAACAGTTTTGCAAATGGAGCTTTGAGAAAGGAGATCGAAAATGGCAGCAAGATGAGCAAGAACACGGGTTTGAGCAATGGGATGATTTTTTCTGGAGCAAGACAAAGTGGATGGGTGCTGGAATAAGTGAGGGGGACCCACAAACCATGGGGGCATGCCCAGGGGATGGGTGTCGGTGTCAAAACCGGCCGATCTCATGTAGTGGGTCCCGAACTGTGCTTCTGAGGATCGAAGGTAACAGGAGGCAGGGGACACGATGTTTACCCAGGTTCGGGCCCTCTTAATGGAGGTAATACCCTACTTCCTGCTTGATTGACTTTGATGAGTATAAGGGTTACAAGAGTTGATCTACCTCGAGATCGTAATGGCTAAACCCTAGATGTCTAGCCTGTATGATTATGATTGCCTCTACGGACTAGCCCCTTCGGTTTATATAGACACCGGAGGGGCCTGGGGTTGTACAAAGTCAGTTTACAGAGAAAGGAAGCTACACATCCGAACGCCAAGCTTGCCATCCACGTAAAGGAGAGTCCCATCCGGACACGGGGAAAGGCCTTCTATCTTGTATCTTCACGGCCCACCAGTCCGGCCCATGTTACATAGCCGGATGCCCGGGGACCCCCTAATCCAGGACTCCCTCGGTAGCCCCTGAACCAGGCTTCAATGACGATGTGTCCGACGTGCAGATTGTCTTCGGTATTGCAAGGCGGGTTCCTCCTCCGAATACTTCAAAGCAGTTGAACAAGAGAACTATATCCGGCTCCGTATAACAGCTGCAACCCTGAACCACAAGGGCAAAATATGTAAACAAAATAAGTCATGTCCACTGACAGCTTTTTCGGCGAGACGTTATGTCTGGCCTTATTACTATTCTGAACCGTTTTGTGGCCTCCCGCTTTGCATTTCGAGGCATGGCCTCTATTGACACGTCTTGTCAAAGGAGAGATCATGTCCCCTTATCGCGGGATTCTCATCAATACGGGTTTGGGTATTCCAACCGTGCTGTTCACATGACCCCTTGGGAATAGGCGAATTTTAAGGCTTGTGAGGGGGCGCTTGATATTCATTGCCTTTATAAGGGGATAAGGACCCATCTTTTTACCCCACGCCTTCTTCTTCCTTAGCCCTTCCATCCTCGAGCTCCAGCGCCCAAGATTCAATCTTTTCCACCACCACCAAACACTCTAACCGTATCCGGATTCGGCTCTCAAGGCAAATGTGTGGCCTCCCCCGTGACGGAGAAGGACATCAAGGAGCTCCGTGAGGCGAGGTACTTGACAGCGGAAATCAAACACAGGCTCACCGCCAAAGAGCAAGTGATCCCCACTCCAGAGCCCAGTGAGAGGGTTGTGTTCATCCCTCACTTGATCCGCGGACTAGGATTTCCCCTCCACCCCTTCGTTCGTGGTCTCATGTTCTATTATGGGCTACATTTTCACGATCTAGCCCCAAACTCCTTTCTCCACATCTCGGCATTCATGATCGTGTGTGAGGCATTCCTCCGCATCCCCCCACACTTCGGCCTGCGGCTCACGGACTTCAACGTGAAGCCGAAGGTGGTCGACGGGCAGCACGCGGATTGCAGCGGCGCCATGGTGAGCAAACTCCCCAACATTATCTGGCCTAGAGGGGCCTTTGTGGAGACCATCAAGACATGGCAGCAGGAGTGGTTCTACATCACCGAACCCCGCGGCACCAAGTGGGCGGCCGTTCCTGCTTTCAGATCCGCACCCCCGCTGCGGCTTGCGTCGTGGACCAACAAGGGTCTGGACTGGGGATCATCCGACGAGGTGTTGATGCTACAAAAGCGCATCAAAGGTATCATAGAGAACACCAGCCTCACTGACATGATCCAGGTGATGCTTATCCGCCGAACCCTTCCCCGCCAACGCTAGCCTCTCCGCATGTGGGAGTTCAATCTGGAAGGGCCGCGGACCCTGCAACGGTTCTTCGGCACGACGCACGAAGAGATCTGGAAGCTGCTCTTCAAGACTCAAAATTCGTGGCCACAGACGCCCGAGGACATCGGCCTCGACTGCAATTATCCGGCTTCCCTGGCAAGTGCTAAATTTTCGAACATAACTTAGTTCACCAACCGAAAGGGGTGTACTGAGAATTCCATCCTATAACAGGGCTAGATAAAGAAGGCGGAGTGGATCAGGTGTCCGACTCCACTCCCCGAAACCCAGTTGATCCTCTGTTAATGAGGATGCTGGTCCCGGTGCCCTATCAGGCGCCGGAGAAAAAGGCCAAGAAGAAGAGCAAGGAGGCCAAAGGTGGTTTCCACCGTAAAGGTACTTCAGACGCAGTGTCCGGAGAGACCAAAACTCATTCCTCCCATGACGAAGATGAAGAGGAGGAGGTGGCAGAAAGCAATTCTCCCCCGAAGGGGAGGAATACGAAAAGGGCGGCCTCCGAAGACCCAGAGGCGGAGGCGTCCAAAAGAGGAAAAATATCCCTCCCAGACGGCTCGGATTCGGACACCTAAGCCATCCCTGAGTGGCGTCCCAGGTCGAAGCCCCTCACTGCATCGTAAGTATCAGAGGACACCTTACATAAGTCCGGTCTTTATGATTGTGATCTAACACACTACATGATGTAGTCCGGCCCGCGATCTCCCCCAACAATCGTCGGAGGGGAATTCTTTGGATCCGGGGATGATGGAGAGCGAGTCATCTCCGCGAGCCTCCCCGCCTATCGCCACGGACGACACCAAGTGTTTTCCCGAAGGGCCTCTCCGGGTAACGGAGCGGTACGGGAGGCCGCCAAAACGGCGCCAGAGGGTAAAGCCTTGGCTGCCGAGAACACGGGGGGAGCAATCCCCCTGAAGACTGATGGCCGGGGCCTTGACCAGTCCGGCCCCAAGCTCCGGAACCGAATAAGCGACCCCCTTCGGAGGGGGGAGCGCCAACTCCAGCGGCGACCTCCACTAATCCGGAGGTGCCGAACATACTGACGAAGGCACTGCAACGTGCTTTCCATCATGGAGGAGCACCGCACCTTAATGGGTGTGGTGGTTGAAAAGGTTCAGTCCACCAAGAGTGGGCTGGATGAAGCCTTCACTAGCCTGCTAATAGGCTTCGAGGTATGCGATGTAATATTTTTGACCGCTTTTCATATGAAGGAATATGCCTGTATATAGATAGTAGGTCGCCGAATTGCTGACTAGCTCTCGCCGCATCATGACAGTCAGTTTTCGGCTTTCTCTACTGAGGTGCTTGACCGCACGAACCAAAAACACAATCGCAGTAGTTCTCCCTTTACTACGTTAGCCGAACAAGCGGAACGTAAGGTGGTAATCACAGGAGCCAGGCAACCCAACTATTGACCAAAGACATGATTCAGAGCCGATGCATATAATGCCATATTCAGGACGCCGAAGTATACTATAAAAAGTGTTTTAGACTTCCTTTGTTTGAAAAATATACATGGCCAGATAGAGCCCCTGGCGATTTGAATCGTGCCGAGGTATATACCACAATCTGACGTAAAGAGGGAATACCGATTAGGAAATAAGCCAATACCGAACAGGGTTGGCAAAACTGTTTCCATTATAGTCTGATTGATACGTCAAAATGTATTTTTACAGAGGAGGCGATAAGCATCGAGGCTATTTTACATGCCGAGCACAAGGGAAAGCTGTATACAGGTCCTAAAAAGGAAAATATGATCTTGAATATCCTTTGGACACTCTGCCGCACATCTGCGCCGCTTTTCGCCTTGGTGTATGATCCTTTGAGAGGATCGTCGATCGAGTAAACATGAGGAGCTTGGAAAAAGGGCCCTTGGTACCATTTTAAGTTGATGTGGGTTGTAAAGTACCTGAAAAAATAAAAATAAGAAGAAAAAAGGGGGAGATATGGGGGTCCGAATAGGGTCGAGCCGTATTGTGGACCATATTTTTAGTAGGCCTCTGTCCTTGCCCATGGTATCTTCAGCGCGTAGTTATGTATGCATGGTACATATGCCGCTATCAGGTTGGGGCTTTGACGGAGGCTTAATTGCTAATCTAGTTCTGGACGAGCCGGACTTCCATTCTGCAGGGTAGACCAGACTCGTTTGACAGTGTCCGGGGGCTTGACTGCCAATGTAGTATTCAGCTTAATGAGGCCACCCCGTACTTTTAGTTGCGAGGGCCGCAATATGCTCCTCAGTATGGAGGGAGCACTCCATATTTCCATTGACTGTTATAACACCACGTGGTCCAGGCATCTTGAGCTTTAGATAAGCGTAGTGAGGGACTGCATTGAAACGGGCGAAAGCGGTTTGTCCGAGCAGTGCATCATAGCCACTGCGGAAGGGGGCGATGTCGAAGATCAAGTCTTCTCTTCGGAAGTTATCTGGTGAGCCGAAGACGACTTCCAGCGTTATGGATCCTGTGCAATAGGCCTCTACGCTGGGTATGACTCCTTTGAAGGTGGTTTTGGTCGGCTTGATTCTTGACGGATCGATGCCCATTTTGCGGACACTGTCCTAATAAAGCAGGTTAATGCTGCTACCACCGTCCATTAGGACTCACGTGAGATGGAATCCGTCGATAATTGGATCGAGGACCAATGCTGCCGAACCTCCATGACGGATACTGGTCGGGTGGTCTCTGCGATCGAAAGTGATCGGACAGGCTGACCATGGGTTGAATTTTGGGGCGACTGGCTCTATGGCATAGATGACCCTTAGTGCGCGCTTGCGCTCCCTCTTGGGGATATGTGTAGCATATATCATATTCACTGTTTTTACCTCGGGGGAAATTTCTTCTGTCCCCCTGTGTTCGGTGGGCGAGGCTCCTCATCGTCGCCCTCGCTGGGTGGTCCTTTCCCCTTATGTTCGGTGTTTAGCTTACCGGCCTGTTTAAAGACCCAACAATTTCTGTTGGTATGATTGGCAGGCTTGTCAGGGGTGCCATGAATCTGGCAAGGCCGATCGAGTATTCTGTCCAAACTAGATGGACCATCCTTGTTTCCTTTGAATGGCTTCTTCCGCTGACCAGGTTTAGAGCCACTGAATCCGGCGTTGACCGTCGTGTCTTTGGTATCTTCGTTGTTGCTTCGATGCTTGTGTTTGTTGCGTCGTGGCTTGCCGTTGCCATCTTTGGCTTCGGAGGTGCCAGGGTCGCTGGTGCTGTTGCTTCTACGAGCGAGCCAGCTATCTTCTCCCGCGCAAAAGCGGGTCATGAGTGCGGTAAGGGCTGCCATGGACTTCGGTTTTTCTTCGCCGAGGTGTCGGGCGAGCCACTGGTCACGGACGCTGTGTTTAAAGGCCGCGAGGGCTTCGGCGTCCGGACAATCCACAATTTGGTTCTTTTTAATTAAGAACCTGGTCCAGAGCTTTCGGGCTAATTCTCCGGGTTGCTGGACTATGTGACTAAGGTCATCGGCGTCTGGAGGCTGAACATAGGTACCTTGGAAGTTATCTCTAAAGGCATCTTCCAAATCTTCCCAGCTACCAATAGAGTTTTCTGGGAGGCTGTTTAACTAGTGTCGTGCTGGTCCCTTGAGTTTTAAGGGGAGGTATTTGATGGCATGGAGATCGTCACCGCGGGCTATGTGGATATGGAGAAGGAAATCTTCGATCCATACTGCAGGGTCCGTTGTTCCGTCGTATGATTCAATGTTCATGGGTTTAAACCCTTCTGGGAACTGGTGCTCCATTACCTCATTAGTGAAGCATAAGGGGTGTGCGGCGCCTCTGTATCGGGCAACGTCACAATGCAGTTCAGATGAAGTCTGTATGCGATTTTCGGCCCGGGTGAGGTTGTTGTCGGATCTGGGGTTCCGGCAAAACCCTTAAGGTTCGAACTCTGGGGTGCGCGCGAAATTCTTTCCCTCCTACCGATCTACGCCCTAGCTCGCTAAGATCTTGCGGACGAACTCGACGAACTAGCAACACAGAAAGACACGAGATTTATACTGGTTCGGGCCACCGTTGAGGTGTAATACCCTACTCCAGTATGGTGGTGGTGGATTGCCTTTTGGGCTGATGATGAACAGTACAAGGGGAAGAACAGCCTCCTGAGGTTGAGGTGTTCTTGTGCTTGTCGAACTTGTGGGGGTGAGGACTCGATGAACTATCCGATGCCCTCTACTGTGGTGGCTAGTTCTACTTATATAGGCCCTGGTCCTCTTCCCAAATATTGAGCGGGAAGGGAGCCAACAATGGCGGGCAAATTTGAAAGGGGACAGCTAGTACGAGCTATCCTGACAAAAGTGGTCTTCGCCTGCAAAAGGCTCTGGTGGTGATGCCGTCTTGGGCTCCATGGTGACCTTCGTCTTGCCGTCCTGCTGGTCTTGGTCTCGTTGCACCGATATGGAAACCTTTGCCTGATGCCTCGGTACTCTGCGCCTGCGCTTGCTTCCTTAGCACCAAAGAGGAAACAAGGACGCTGCACGCGTTGGCGCCCGCCTGGTGTCGGTCGTCATGGCTCACGTCACTAGAGCCTCGTGAGGTTTGCCCCTCCTTGATATCTCCGCTCCTCACGAGCCTGCCTGGAGAGGCCGCTCCTGAGGAGGTCTTGCGTCATCCGCCTCGCGAGGCTTGGCCCCTCGCGAGGGTCTTGAATGCCTTGTTGATGAAGATGGGCCATACGGGCCTGCTAGCAAAGCCACGCCATGGGCCACAGGCAGGCAAGTCTGGGGACCCCCGTTCCCAGAACGCCGATAGTAGCCCCCGGGCCCAAGGTGCGCTCGGGCTTGGCTTCGCGGCGAAGCCAAGGGCCAAGCGCGTAGCGCCGCGGGGCCCAAAAGCCTGCGGCCTTGGTTGACGCATGGCGGTTGATTGGACGTGGGCGTCTCCACTTCCCCACACTGCCTTGGCAACTGCTTGATTTAACAACAGGCTGGCGCAGACAGTGCTTGCCTTCATTGCTTCTTCCTCGCCTCGCTCCAGATCCCCTTTCTCGCTCCTCGCCACCGATACCTCCAGATCTACTCCAATCTTGCTCCGCATCTGTGACCCATGGCGCCGCGCAAGACCAAGCCCTCCTCGGCGCCGGCTTGGTATGAGCCAGCTCTGGAAGCACCCACCATCACAGAAAAGAGCCTTGCCTCCGCGCGCCTGCTGACAGCGGGGGAGAGCAATGAAGGGGGCAAGACGGAGCTCCGAATTGCCTCCGACGTGCCGGAGCCCGAGGGAAGCACCTTCTTCCCCTTCTTCTCGAGCAGCATCGCCGTCGGGTTGGTTCCCCCCTTCTCCGATTTCTTTCATGAGGTCCTTGACCACTACGGGTTGCAGGCATTGCACCTCCGCCCCAACTCTATCCTCCTCCTATCCATCTTCGCCTACTACTATGAGGCGTACCTGGGTGTGATGCCATCCGTGGCGCTTCTACGCCACTTCTTCTTCCTTTGCATCAGCGATGGACACATCTCCGGGTGCGCCAATTTCGTCGCATCTGGCAAGGCCAACTCAATCTCGAGCACCGGGAAGAGGGCCGACAATATCCGAGCCAAATGGGTCATGATGGACGCCAAGCGCGCCCATCTGCGTTTCGCCTTGCCAACGAAGGCGCCCCAGTTCAACAAAGGCTGGCCCTGCGCGAAGCTCGCTGATGAGCGGGCGTCGTCTGTGTTGGGCCAGATGCAGACCGACCTGAAGCCAAGCAACATGAAGGCAGCGAAGGTCACAGGGGCCATGCTCCTGAGGGAATTCTTGCTGCTGCGCGTCGCCCCGCTACAGGCGCGAACGCGCCCCTTGTGGAAGCTTGGAGATGGAGAAGACAAGATTCGGCTGAGGCCGAGGGCCCTGCCTGACGACGAACTGGCTGCTGTCCTGCGCCTCCTGGTTGGGGATAACCAGGAGTACCCGCCGAGCGCCTTCACTCCTTTGTTCCTCCGCAAGGACCGGGAGCCACTTGTGCTTTCCAGGCCGACCTTCGACGCACGCGAGCTAGTGCCACCCGCGCTCTCCAGAGCCCCTGCAGCACCGAAGCCGGTGGAGATGTCCTCCGACGAGTCTGGCAGGGGGAAGGAAGAGGAGGGAGACTAGGAGGCGACCCTCGAAGAGATGGGGGAAAACTCCCCCTCGAGCAAAGCTGAAATCCTCCACGCCCTTCCTGACGACGCCGAGGTCGACGCCCGCCAGGAG
Organism: Triticum aestivum; assembly: GCF_018294505.1. Classification (NCBI taxonomy): domain Eukaryota; kingdom Viridiplantae; phylum Streptophyta; class Magnoliopsida; order Poales; family Poaceae; genus Triticum; species Triticum aestivum. The sequence continues at coordinate 200,467,545 of NC_057814.1, read as the reverse complement.
GAGGGAGAACTGCCCGTCGTCCCGATGAGGAGTAGGTCATCACTGATCCCTCAGGATGCTGCCTCCGCCCTGACGCCGCCTGGGGCTGCCTCCAGCCCTCCTTCTGCGCAGTCTCCTGCCCCCGGAGCCCCCGCGCTTATTTCCCAGGCTCCGAAACTTTCGGGCTTCAAGCTCCCCAAGCGGAAAGTGGAATACGTTGCGGTGGATCAGTAAGTGCCTTGAGCTTCGTCTTGTCCTTGCCTGCACTTGTTACTTCCTGACGTTCACCCTTGATCAGGCCGACACCTTCGGCGAAGAAAAGGAAGGGGGATACGGCGGCCGTGCGTCCCTCCGCAGGGAAAGGAGGCAGCAGCACTCGCACCTCCCCAGCCCGATCGCCCTCGTGAGGCCAAGAAGAGCATCGCCGGGACGAGTCAACCCCCATGGCCCCTCTGGCTCCTGAAGTGCCGGCGTCTGGCTCGGCTGAAGGGGTCTCGACTGCTCCGGAACCCGAAGTTTCCCAAGCCCTGGTGATGGCATCGCCTCCTCCCACTGCTGCACCTCCACTCCTAGGTTCTTCTGCTCCCACTGTTGTCCTGGAGCGTGCTCTTCCGGAGATGACCCAGCTGCAGGCAGATTTCCTGAGCGCGGACCCGCGCCTGGTGGCCGGGCGCCTGGAACTGGCCTCTGGCTGGCTTCACTCTGACTTGGCGGTCTGCGCGACGCTGAGCTAGGCCATGCCATCTTCAGAGAAGGAGAAGCAGAGCGCCGCCAATGCTGCAGCCGATCACGAGGCGGCACTGAAGGATGCCAAGGCCGCCCGTGATCGCTGCCAAGAGCTGGAGGACGAGCTGAAGAGCCTGCACGACAAGCATGCTGAAGAAGCACGCGGCCGCCAGGCGAAGGAGGAGGAGATGAGGGCCCAGGAGGATGCCGTCAAGAACCGTGACGCTGAGCTGGAGGAGTTGGGGAAGACGTAGGCCGCTGAGCGCAGCCGGCTGGAAGAGCTGGAGCGGAAGGTGAAGGCGAGGGAGGCCGATCTTGACGCCATGGCGCGGGTCCTGGCCGAAGACCGCGTGGCCTTTGCCGATCTCGAGGAGAGGTCTCGCAAGGCACTGAAGACGCTCTACGAGCACGTCTTGAAGAGGCCGCTGACCACCGATGAGGACGGCCCCGCCCTGCTGCTTCCTCTCCTGGTGAAGGCGCTTGAAGAAGTCGTGGATGGTATCGGTCCCATGGCGGAGGCGGAAGCTCGCGTCGTGTCTTCAGCTGCATTAACTCGTGTCTTCAGCCATCTGCACCTTCGCGACCCCAGCGCTTGTCTTGACGAGCTGCTGGAGCCTGTGGTTGATGATGACTGCGCGACCGCCGCCGCAGCTGTGCAAGGTCAGATGGAGGCCCTGCCAAAGAAGTTCCGCGGCTTTGCCTCCGCGCCCTTGTCCGATGATGCCGCCGATCCTGCGGCTGGTGGTGTAGGTGAAGACGTCGTTACCCGAGGAGGAGCACCTTCTGCAGGCAATGGCGGTGTCCAGGGGTGACCTGTGGCTACTCTCCTATTTCGTTCTTGTAAAATGCATCAGGCCTCGTGGAGGTGTTAAACTTTTCATTTGGTATTGTGAGGACAATATGTTTTGTAATATTTGCTTCGTGATTTTGCGATTTCCTTCCTATTTGGTTTGCATTCTGCGTCGGCAGAGCCCGGCCCCATGCATTCCTCAACCGCCATTGGGCCGACCGGAGACCAGGACGGACCAAGGAGTGAGGGGCTACGTGACCAGTTAGGCTCCTGATTCGCGATGCTCAGGAGTCCCCCTTGACGCGCAAACAACTTATAGGGAGAGTACGCGAGGATAGATTAATGTTCTACGTCGGCAGAGCCCGGCCCCGCGCATACCTCAACCGCCATTGGGCCGACCGGAGACCAGGACGGACCAAGGAGTGAGGGGCTACGTGACCAGTTAGGCTCCTGAGTTGCGATGCTCAGGGGTCCCCCTTGACGTGCTAACAATTTCCATACCTGCCCACGCTGAGGCCTCGGGAGGGGCGTGTGACGGCCAGGTCCGGGAGACCTGGTTGAGTGGCGTGCGCTTGGGCGTGGCCCGAGCGCAGCCCCCAGGCCCGGGAGACCTGGTTGGGTGGCGTACGCTTGGGCGTGACTCGAGCGCAGCCCTCATGTCCAGCCCCCTCGCGCGGCTCTCCCGAGGGGAGGCGTTGCGGTGAGGCCGGATGTTGAGCTCTGGGGCTCCCTGAGGTTGGTACGACCGTGGAGCCGCCCTCAGTTGTTTATTACCAGCGCGGAGCATAGTGCTTCCGCTTGTGCACGGGCATAGCCGCTCCTCGGCAGTGTCGACGGCCAGCATGGAGCATGGTGCATCCACTTGTGCGTGGGAGGGGGGCCCCCTCCGGGAGGAGCCCCCGTGGCGTGTACAACCCCGCCCTGACACGTGGCTTGCATGGCAGGGCTGCGAGGTGTATCTGAGCACTCATGAGCCAGCGCGGGAGTCACGAGGCCCTACCTCAAGGCGGGTTGCGCCTGGTCTTGAATCTTTGATAGCTGTGCGTTCCTGCAAGACGGTTAGGTGCAAGCGCTCTACGTCCTCAGGTTCCGGCCCTCGAGCGACCTCAGCCGCCGCTGGTATGCCAAGTCGCGATGCCGTGGTCAAGGCCAGGGGATGAGGGCTGGAGAGCCAGTAAGAGCTCCTGAGTCGCGATGCTCAGGAACCCCCTTTTAACGCGCAAGCGAATTGCATGGTGAAGGGATGTACCCGTGGCGGGTGGCAATCGAGCAGGTGATAATCATAGGCAGATTAAGCACGAAAAGCAAACCAGCTTGGGTAAATGCAGGAAGATAAATGCCACTGGGCCAGGCCCGAGCGGCTTGGGGATGATGCAGCCCGAGGGGCGCCCCCAACAGGGTAAACTAAAGACATAAGCAAAAGGGATACATGCCACAGGGACGGACCCACGCGGCCTAGGAATAATGCAGCCCGAGGGGCGCTCCCAGCTAAATGAACTTGGAAAATGTCACCTGGTTCTGTTGACGAAGGAGAATTGGGGCAGCTGAAGGTACACGGTGAATGAATGGCTCCTCACGAGCCACTGGGGCCCTGAGCCTCGGGAGGCTCCGGGGGCTCAGGTGGTTCCCTGAGGACCATCTCCATTTCTGCCAGGACAGCGTGATGTCTGGCCTCCTGAGCCGCCAGGACACGCCGCATGTTGCGCTGATAGGCTGACGCCACGCTCGGCAAGCCGAAGGGCATGCGAACGTAGCTATGTGGTGGACCCTCGCAACGGCCCACGTGCGAAGGCCAGAAAGGCTCCTGAGATGCGGCCCTGTTGAGTCCTGGAACGTCGATGTAGACGCGCAGCCCGGCATCCTCGCCTGGATGGGGAGCTGCGCCTGGTGAGCGGCGGTCGCCGCGCATGGCCCTTGCGTCTTGCAGTTCCTGAGTGGTCTTGGTGATGAACTCCTGAGCGGTGGGCACTCCTTGCCCTGTGTTCTCCTGAGGGAAACGTGCTGCAAAGCACGCCTCCAAGTGGTGCCCAAGCGTCTCCCTCGTGAGGTTGGCAAGGTCTGAGGCCCTCCAGAAGAGAGCCCCCAAGCCCTGCCCAAGGAGGGCGCCGGGTGCGCCTTCTTATGTGATGGAGGGAGGCGCCCCTGGAGCGGGCGCTGATCCTGACGAGGCTCCAGCTGCGTCGCCGCCCTCCTGAGGTCCGGCACGGCGCAGCTGTTCTTCTTGGGGAGGGCCTCAGGAGGGCCCTCGCTCGTGCTGTCGGGGTCGTCGATTGGTGCAGCTTGGAAGGCGCGCTCGAGGGAGCACACCGCATCTCTCTCTTCACATGGGACCGTGATGATTCCGCCGCTTCCTAGCATCTTGAGGACATTGTAGCCGTGGTGTGTCACCGCCAAGAACTTGGCCAGGGCTGGATATCCGAGGATGGCGTTGTATGGCAGATGGACGTGCGCGACGTCGAAGTCGATGATCTCGGTGCGGTAGTTCTTGCGTTCTCCGAAGGTGACAGGGAGGCGGACCTGCCCTATTGGTGTGGTGGAACCATCGGTCACTCCTGAGAAAGGCTTGGTAGGCTGAAGCTGCTCATACGGCACTTGGAGGTTGTCGAACGTGTCGACGGACAGGACGTTGAGCCCTGCGCCGCCATCGATGAGGGTCTTGGTAACTTGCACATTGCTGATGACTGGTGAACAAAGCATCGGGAGGGCGCCAGCGGTGGCTGCGCACTTGAGCTGATCTACCGAGTTGAAGGTGATGGCGCACTGGGACCACCTGAGTGACCGCCTGGCCTCGAGCTTGGGGAGGACTGCATTCACCTCACGAGCGAACTATTTGAAGATACGCTGCAAGGCTGGGGCCTGGGCGCCGCCCAAGATGCAGGCGATTGCACGCGGCTCCTGGAAGCCCCCAGCCCCCTCGTCTTGATGGTGATCTTCGTTCCTTCTTGGTGGTGGCGGCAGCGGGGAAAGACCGGCGTTGCCCGGAGGACGATCCTCACGAGGCTGGTCCCTCCAAGCGCCCTCGCGAGGATGATCTTGCTAGCAGTCCTCACGAGGCCTATCGCGCCATTCCTGGCGCGGGCCACCGTCGTCCCAGCGTCTGCCTCCACGTCCTCCTCCTCGGCCGTAGCCCCGGTCGCTGCGCTCGGGGTGTCGACCGAAGCGTCCCTCGCGAATGGCTCTGAGTTCTTGACAGTCGCTGGTGTTGTGGGTGTTCAGGTTGTGGAAGGCGCAGAACGGTCGGCTATTCTTGGATGACTCGGGCTGGTCCCTGCCTCGCTTGGTGTCGGGCTCCGCTGCGAGCACTGCTGCTTCCTTGCGCTTCACGTCCTTGGCCTTGGCCTTCGTCTCCTCTGCGCCCGTGGCTGGCAGCTCGAGGAGGGAGATGCGCCCCTCCTCAGCTCTTGCGCACTTGGTCGCCAGGTTGAACATCTCCTGAGATGTGCATAGCTCCTCGTTGATAGCGAGCTCCTCCTTCATCTTGATGTCGCGGACGCCGTCAGAGAATGCGGAGATGATGGCCTCGTCCGTGACCTTGGGAATCTTGAGGCGAGTGTTGTTGAAGCGCTAGATGTACTTCTGGAGGGTCTCTCCTGGTTGTTGCTTGATGCGACGCAGGTCACCCGCGGCCGGCAGGCGGTCGCGAGTGCCCTGGAAGTTGGCGACGAAGCGGTCGCGCATCTCATCCCAAGAGGATATTGAGCCCCGAGGCAGGTTCAGGAGCCATGAACGGGCGCCGTCCTTGAGAGCCATGGGAAACCATTTCGCCATGACTTTCTCGTCGCCGTTGGCCGCCTCGATGCTCAACTCGTAGAGCTGCAGGAACTCCGCGGGGTCGGCGGTGCCGTCGTAGCGAGGAGGCAGATCCGGCTTGAACTTGCTCGGCCAGGCGACGCTACGCAGCTCGGGGGTGAAGGCGCGGCAGTCGGCCGTGGTTGCTGGGGCCCATCTTGGAGGGGAGCTTGGTCTTGACGAGGCCCGCGTGCCGCCACCGCAGGTAGCGTGCGGTCTTGGCGAGGCGGCGCGGGGAGCGCTGGTGCAGCTTCTCGCGGCTGAGGAATTTCTTGGCAGCTTCTCTCTTCGCGCGCGGGCACCGGGCGTGGGGGGTCACACCGTGGGGCCGCGCGCCTTGGTGCCAAGGCACCGTCTTGGGGCAGAGGTGGTGGAGGCGCTCCATGAGCCACGTCGCCCGTGGCCGGCGGAGGGCGTGGCAGAGAGAGGGACGGCACCGGGGAGCCCCCTGCGGCGCGGACAAGCTCGCTGACGCGGTCGAGCCAGTCCTCGTAGAGGTCGTCGACCGGGCGGTAGTGCAGGAGCTCGTTCGCCATGAGGAGCGCGGCCTGCGCGTCCATGGGAGCGCCACGTTTGTGGGACGAGGAACCGACCGTGGTCAGTGATGGAGTGGCGGTGCGGCCGTCCTGCCGCACCGATGGGTGTAGCGAGGACGCTTGCTGCTCGTTCCCCGCCGGGCCGGTCGCGGCGTTGGCGGCAGGAGACAGAGAACGACGAGGTGGGCCGCCGACGGGAGCCGTCTGAGCAACGCGGATGGTGAGGCCAGCCCGGCGCTCAGCCCGAGCGCGGCGAGCGTCTGTCATGGAGATGACGGAGCGACAGAGCGATAGATCAACGGAAGGGAAGCTACGGCGCACCCCTACTTGGTGAGCCAAATGTCGGATCTGGGGTTCCGGCAAAACCCTTAAGGTTCGAACTCTGGGGTGCGCGCGAACTTCTTTCCCTCCTACCGATCTACGCCCTAGCTCGCTAAGATCTCGCGGACGAACTCGACGAACTAGCAACACAGAAAGACATGAGATTTATACTGGTTCGGGCCACCGTTGTGGTGTAATACCCTACTCCAGTGTGGTGGTGGTGGATTGCCTCTTGGGCTGATGATGAACAGTACAAGGGGAGGAAGAACCTCCTGAGGTTGAGGTGTTCTTGTGCTTGTCGAACTTGTGGGGGTGAGGACTCGATGAACTATCCGATGCCCACTACTGTGGTGGCTAGTTCTACTTATATAGGCCATGGTCCTCTTCCCAAATATTGAGCGGGAAGGGAGCCAACAACGGCGGGTAAATTTGAAAGGGGACAGCTAGTACGAGCTATCCTGACAAAAGTGGTCTTCGCCTGCAAACGGCTCTGGTGGTGACGCCGTCTTGGGCTCCATGGTGACCTTCATCTTGCCATCCCGCTGGTCTTGGTCTCGTTGCACCGATATGGAAACCTTTGCCTGATGCCTCGGTACTCCACGCCTGCGCTTGCTTCCTTAGCACCAAAGAGGAAACAAGGATGCTGTGCGCGCTGGCGCCCGCCTGGTGTCGGTCGTCATGGCTCACGTCACTAGAGCCTCACGAGGTTTGCCCCGCCTTGATATCTCCGCTCCTCACGAGCCTGCCTGGAGAGGCTGCTCCTGAGGAGGTCTTGCATCGTCTGCCTCGCGAGGGTCTTGAATGCCTTGTTGATGAAGATGGGCCGTACGGGCCTGCTAGCAAAGCCACGCCATGGGCCGCAGGCAGGCAAGTCTGGGGACCCCCGTTCCCAGAACGCCGACAGTAGCCCCCGGGCCCAAGGTGCGCTCGGGCTTGGCTTTGCAGCGAAGCCAAAGGCCAAGCGCGTAGCGCCGCGGGGCCGAAAAGCCTGCGGCCTTGGTTGACGCGTGGCGGTTGATTGTACGTGGGCGTCTCCACTTCCCCACACTGCCTTGGCAACTGCTTGATTTGACAACAGGCTGGCGCAGACAGTGCTTGCCTTCATTGCTTCTTCCTCGCCTCGCTCCAGATCCCCTTTCTCGCTCTTCGCCACCGATACCTCCAGATCTGCTCCAATCTTGCTCCGCATCTGCGACCCATGGCGCCGTGCAAGACCAAGCCCTCCTTGGCGCCGGCTTGGTACGAGCCAGCTCTGGAAGCACCCACCATCACAGAAAAGAGCCTTGCCTCCACGCGCCTGCTGACGGCGGGGGAGAGCAATGAAGGGGGCAAGACGGAGCTCCGGCTTGCCTCCGACGTGCCGGAGCCTGAGGGAAGCACCTTCTTCCCCTTCTTCTCGAGTAGCATCGCCGTCGGGTTGGTTCCCCCCTTCTCCGATTTCCTTCATGAGGTCCTTGACCACTATGAGTTGCAGGCGTTGCACCTCCACCCCAACTCTATCCTCCTCCTGTCCATCTTTGCCTACTACTGTGAGGCATACCTGGGTGTGATGCCATCCGTGGCGCTTCTACGCCACTTCTTCTTCCTTCGCGTCAGCGATGGACACATCTGCGGGTGTGCCAATTTCGTCGCATCTGGCAAGGCCAACTCAATCTTGAGCACCGGGAAGAGGGCCGACAATATCCGAGCCAAATGGGTCATGATGGACGCCAAGCGCGCCCATCTGCGTTTCGCCTTACCAACGGAGGCGCCCCAGTTCAACAAAGGGTGGCCCTGCGCGAAGCTCGCTGATGAGCGGGCGTCGTCTGTGTTGGGCCAGATGCAGACCGACCTGAAGCCAGGCAACGCGATGGCAGCGAAGGTCACAGGGGCCATGCCCCTGAGGGAATTTTTGCTGCTGCATGTCGCCCCGCTCCAGGCGCGAACGCGCCCCTTGTGGAAACTTGGAGATGGAGAAGACAAGATTCGCCTGAGGCCGGGGGCCCTTCCTGACGACGAACTGGCTGCTGTCCTGCGCCTCCTGGTTGGGGATAACCAGGAGTACCCGCGGAGCGCCTTCACTCCTTTGTTCCTCCGCAAGGACTGGGAGCCACTTGTGCTTTCCAGGCTGACCTTCGATGCACGCGGGCTGGTGCCTCCTGCGCTCTCTGGAGCCCCTCCAGCACCGAAGCCAGTGGAGGCGTCCTCCGACGAGTCTGGCGGGGGGGGGGGGGGGGGGGAGGAAGAGGAGGGAGACTCGGAGGCGACCCTCGAAGAGATGGGGGAAAACTCCCCCTTGAGCAAAGCTAAAATCCTCCGCGCCCTTCCTGACGACGCCGAGGTCGACGCCTGCCAGGAGGAGGGAGAATTGCCCATCGTCCTGACGAGGAGTAGGTCGTCACTGATCCCTCGTGATGCTGCCTCCACCCTGACGCCGCCTGGGGCTGCCTCCAGCCCTCCTGCTACGCAGTCTCCTGCCCCCGGAGCCCTCGCGCCTATTTCCCAGGCTCCGAAACTTTCGGGCTTCAAGCTCCCCAAGCGGAAAGTGGAATACACTGCGGTGGATCGGTAAGTGCCTTGAGCTTCGTCTTGTCCCTGCCTGCACTTGTTACTTCCTGACGTTCACCCTTGATCAGGCCGACACATTCGGCGAAGAAAGGGAAGGGGGATACGGCGGCCGCGCCTCCCTCCGCAATGAAAGGAGGCAGCAGCACTCGCACCTCCCCAGCCCGGTCGCCCTCGCGAGGCCAAGAAGAGCATCGCAGGAGGAGTCAGCCCCCATGGCCCCTCTGGCTCCTGAAGTGCCGGCGTTTGGATCAGCTGAAGGGGTCCCGCCTGCTCCGGAACCCGAAGTTTCCCAAGCCCTGGTGACGGCGTCGCCTCCTCCCACTGTTGTACCTCCACTCCCAGGTTATTCTGCTCCTGCTGCTGTCCTGGAGCGTGCTCTTTCGGAGATGACCCAGCTGCAGGCAGATCTCCTGAGCGCGGACCCGCGCCTGGTGGCCGGGCGCCTGGAACTAGCCTCTGGCTGGCTTCACTCTGACTTGGCGGTCCGCGCGACGCTGAGCCAGGCCGCGGCGTCTTCAGAGAAGGAGAAGCAGAGCGCCGCCAATGCTGCAGCCGATCGCGAGGCGGCACTGAAGGACGCCAAGGCCGCCCGCGATCGCTGCCAAGAGCTGGAGGACGAGCTGAAGAACCTGCACGACAAGCATGCGAAAGAAGCACGAGGCCGCCATGCGAAGGAGGAGGAGATGAGGGCCCGGGAGGACGCCGTCAAGAACTGTGACGCTGAGCTGGAGGAGTTGGGGAAGACGCAGGCCACCGAGCGCAGCCGGCTGGAAGAGCTGGAGCGGAAGGTGAAGGCGAGGGAGGCCGATCTTGACGCCAAGGCGCGGGTCCTGGCCGAAGACCACGTGGCATTTGCCGATCTCGAGGAGAGGTCTCGCAAGGCACTGAAGACGCTCTACGAGCACGGCTTGGAGAGGCCGCTGACCACCGATGAGGACGGCCCCGCCCTGCTGCTTCCTCTCCTGGTGAAGGCGCTTGAAGAAGTCATGGATGGTATCGGTCCCATGAAAGAGGCGGAAGCTCGCATCCTGTCTTCAGCTGCATTAACTCGTGTCTTCAGCCATCTGCACCTTCGCGACCCCAGCGCTTGTCTTGACGAGCTACTGGAGCCTGTGGCAGACGATGACTGCGCGGCCGCCGCCGTGGAAGGTCAGATGGAGGTCCTGCTGAAGAAGTTCCGCGGCTTTGCCTCTGCGCCCTTGTCCGGTGATGCCGCCGATCCTGCGGCTGGTGGTGCAGGTGAAGACGTTGTTACCCGAGGAGGAGCACCTTCTGCAGGCGATGGCGGTGTCCAGGGGTGACCTGCGGCTACTCTCCTGTTTTGTTCCTGTAATATGCATCAGGCCTCGTGGAGGCGTTAAACTTTTCATTTAGTATTGTGAGGACAATATGTTTTGTAATATTTGCTTCGTGATTTTGCGATTTCCTTCCTATTTGCTTTGCGTTCTGCGTCGGCAGAGCCCGGCCCCGCGCATACCTCAACCGCCATTGGGCCGACCGGAGACCAGGACGGACCAAGGAGTGAGGGGCTACGTGACCAGTTAGGCTCCTGAGTCGCGATGCTCAGGAGTCCCCCTTGACGCGCAAACAGCTTATAGGGAGAGTACGCGAGGATAGATTAATGTTCTACGTCGGCAGAGCCCGGCCCCGCGCATACCTCAACCGCCATTGGGCCGACCGGAGACCAGGACGGACCAAGGAGTGAGGGGCTACGTGACCAGTTAGACTCCTGAATCGCGATGCTCAGGAGCTCCCCTTGACGTGGAAACATTTTCCATACCTGCCCTCGCCGAGGCCTCGGGAGGGGCGTGTGACGGCCAGGTCCGGGAGACCTGGTTGAGTGGCGTGCGCTTGGGCATGGCCCGAGCGCAGCCCCCAGGCCCGGGAGACCTGGTTGGGTGGCATACGCTTGGGCGTGACCCGAGCGCAGCCCTCATGTCCAACCCCCTCGCACAGCTCTCCCGAGGGGAGGCGTTGCGGTGAGGCCGGACGTTGAGCTCTGGGGCTCCCTGAGGTTGGTACGACCGTGGAGCCGCCCTCAGTTGTTTATCACCAGCGCGGAGCATAGTGCTTCCGTTTGTGCACGGGCATAGCCGCTCCTCGGCAGTGTCGACGGCCAGCGCGGAGCATGGTGCTTCCACTTGTGCGTGGGAGGGGGGCCCTCTCCGGGAGGAGCCCCCGGGGCGTGTACAACCCCGCCCTGACACGTGGCTTGCACGGCAGGGCTGCGAGGTGTATCTGGGCACTCGTGAGCCAGCGCGGGACTCACGAGGCCCTACCTCAAGGCGGGTTGCGCCTGGTCTTGAGTCTTTGATAGCTGTGCGTTCCTGCGAGACGGTTAGGTGCAAGCGCTCTACGTCCTCAGGTTCCGGCCCTCGAGCGAGCTCAGCCGCCGTTGGTATGCCAGGTCGCGATGCCGTGGTCAAGGCCAGGGGGTGAGGGCTGGAGAGCCAGTAAGAGCTCCTGAGTCGCGATGCTCAGGAGCCCCCCTTTTAATGCGCAAGCGAATTGCATGGTGAAGGGATGTACCCGTGGCGGGTGGCAATAGAGCAGGTGATAATCATAGGCAGATTAAGCATGGAAAGCAAGCCAGCTTGGGTAAATGCAGGAAGATACATGCGACTGGGCCAGGCCCGAGCGCCTTGGGGATGATGCAGCCCGAGGGACGCTCCCAACAGGGTAAACTAAAGACATAAGCAAAAGGGATACATGCCACATGGACGGACCCACGCGGCCTGGGAATAATGCAGCCCGAGGGGTGCGCTCAGCTAAATGAACTTGGAAAATGTCACCTGGTTCTGTTGACGAAGGAGAATTGGGGCAGCTGAAGGTACGCGGTGAAGGAATGGCTCCTCACGAGCCACTGGGGCCCTGAGCCTCGGGAGGCTCTGGGGGCTCAGGTGGTTCCCTAAGGACCATCTCCATTTCTGCCAGGACAGCGTGATGCCTGGCCTCCTGAGCCGCCAGGACATGGCGCATGTTGCGCTGATAGGCTGACGCCGCGTTCGGCAAGCCGAAGGGCATGCGAATGTAGCTGTGTGGTGGACCCTCGCAACGGCCCACGTGCGAAGGCCAGAAAGGCTCCTGAGATGCGGCCCTGTTGAGTCCTGGAACGTCGATGTAGACGCACAGCCCGGCATCCTCGCCTGGATGGGGAGCTGCACCTGGTGAGCGGCGGTCGCCGCGCATGGCCCTTGCGTCTTGCAGTTCCTGAGTGGTCTTGGTGATGAACTCCTAAGCGGTGGGCACTCCTTGCCCTGTGTTCTCCTGAGGGAAACGTGCTGCGAAGCACGCCTCCAAGTGGTGCCCAAGCGTCTCCCTCGTGAGGTTGGCAAGGTCTGAGGCCCTCCAGAAGAGAGCCCCCGAGCCCTGCCCGAGGAGGGCGCCGGGCGCGCCTTCCTATGCGATGGAGGGAGGCGGCCCTGGAGCGAGCGCTGATCCTGACGAGGCTCCAGCTGCGTCGCCGCCCTCCTGAGGTCCGGCACGGCGCAGCTGCTTCTTCTTCTTGGGGAGGGCCTCAGGAGGGCCCTCGCTCTTGCTGTCGGTATCATCGATTGCTGCGGCTTGGAAGGCGCGCTCGAGGGAGCACACCGCAACTCTCTCTTCACATGGGACCATGATGATTCCGCCGCTTCCTGGCATCTTCAGGACATTGTAGCCGTGGTGTGTCACCGCCATGAACTTGGCCAGGGCTGGATATCCGAGGATGGCGTTGGATGGCAGACGGATGTGCGCGACGTCGAAGTCGATGAGCTCGGTGCGGTAGTTCTTGCGTTCTCCAAAGGTGACAGGGAGGTGGACCTGCCCTATTGGTGCGGTGGAACCATCGGTCACTCCTGAGAAAGTCTTGGTAGGCTGAAGCTTCTCATACGGCACTTGGAGGTTGTCGAATGTGTCGACGGACAGGACGTTGAGCCTTGCGCCGCCATCGATGAGGGTCTTGGTAACTTGCACATTGCTGATGACTGGTGAACAAAGCATCGGGAGGGCGCCAGCGGTGGCTGCGCACTTGAGCTGATCTGCCGAGTTGAAGGTGATGGCGCACTGGGACCACCTGAGCGGGCGCGTGGCCTCGAACTAGGGGAGGACTGCATTCACCTCACGGGTGAACTGTTTGAAGATACGATGCGAGGCTGGGGCCTGGGCGCCGCCCAAGATGCAGGCGATTGCACACGGCTCCTGGAAGCCCCCAGCCCCCTCATCTTGATGGTGATCTTCGTTCCTTCTTGGTGGTGGCGGCAGCGGGGGAAGACCGGCGTTGCCCGGAGGACGATCCTCACGAGGCTGGTCCCTCCAGGCGCCCTCGCGAGGATGATCTTGGCAGCGGTCCTCACGAGGCCTGTCGTGCCATTCCTGGCGCGGGCCATAGTCATCCCGGTGTCCGCCTCCACATCCTCCTGCTCGGCCGTAGCCCTGGTCGCGGTGCTCGGGGCGTCGACCAAAGCGTCCCTCGTGAATGGCTCTGAGTTCTTGACAGTCGCTGGTGTTGTGGGTGTTCAGGTTGTGGAAGGCGCAGAACAGTCGGCTGTTCTTGGATGACTCGGGCTGGTCCCTGCCTCGCTTGGTGTCGGGCTCCGCTGCGAGCACTGCTGCTTCCTTGCGCTTCACGTCCTTGGCCTTGGTCTTCTTCTCCTCTGCGCCCGCGGCTGGCAGCTCGAGGAGGGAGAGGCACCCCTCCTTAGCTCTTGCGCACTTGGTCGCCAAGTTGAACAGCTCCTGAGATGTGCATAGCTCCTTGTGGATAGCGAGCTCCTCCTTCATCTTGATGTCGCGGACGCGGTCAGAGAATGCGGAGATGATGGCCTCGTTCGTGACCTTGGGAATCTTGAGGCGAGTGTTGTTGAAGCGCTGGATGTACTTCTGGAGGGTCTCTCCTGGTTGTTGCTTGATGCGACGCAGGTCACCCGCGGCCGGCGGGCGGTCGCGAGTGCCCTGGAAGTTGGCGACGAAGCGGTCGCGCATCTCGTTCCAGGAGGAGATTGAGCCCCGAGGCAGGTTCAGGAGCCATGAACGGGCGCCGTCCTTGAGAGCCATGGGAAACCAGTTCGCGATGACTTTCTCATCGCCGTTGGCCGCCTCGATGCTCAGCTCGTAGAGCTGCAGGAACTCCGCGGGGTCGGCGGTGCCGTCGTAGCGAGGAGGCAGATCCGGCTTGAACTTGCCCGGCCAGGCGATGCTACGCAGCTCGGGGGTGAAGGCGCGGCAGCCGGCCGTGGTTGCCGGGCCCCATCTTGGAGGGGAGCTTGGTCTTGACGAGGCCTGCGTGCTGCCACCGCAGGTAGCGCGCGGTCTTGGCGAGGCGGCGCGGGGAGCGCTGGTGCAGCTTCTCGCGGCCGAAGAATTTCTTGGCAGCTTCTCTCTTCGCGCGCGGGCACCGGGCGTGGGGGGTCACACCGTGGGGCCGTGCGCCTTGGTGCCAAGGTACCGTCTTGGGGCAGAGGTGGTGGAGGCGCTCCATGAGCCACATCGCCCGTGGCCGGCGGAGGGCGTGGCAGAGAGAGGGACGGTGCCGGGGAGCCCCCTATGGCGCGGACAAGCTCGGCGACGCGGTCGGGCCAGTCCTCGTAGAGGTTGTCGACCGGGCGGTAGCGCAGGAGCTCGTTCGCCACGAGGAGCGCGGCCTGGTCGTCCATGGGAGCGCGACGTGCGTGAGACGAGGAACCGGACGGGGTCAGTGATGGAGCGGCGGTGGTGTAGCGAGGACGCTTGCTGCTTGTTCCCCGCCGGGACGGTGGCGGCGTTGGCGGCAGGAGATGGAGAACAACGAGGTGGGCCGCCGACGGGAGCCGTCTGAGCAACGCGGGCGGTGAGGGAAGCCCAACACTCAGCCCGAGCGCGGCGAGCGTCTGCCATGGAGACGACGGAGCGACGAATCAACGAAAGGGAAGCTACGGCGCACCCCTACCTGGCGCGCCAAATGTCGGATCTGGGGTTCCGGCAAAACCCTTAAGGTTTGAACTCTGGGGTGCGCGCGAAGTTCTTTCCCTCCTACCGATCTACGCCCTAGCTCGCTAAGATCTTGCGGACGAACTCGACGAACTAGCAACACAGAAAGACACGAGATTTATACTGGTTCGGGCCACCGTTGTGGTGTAATACCCTACTCCAGTGTGGTGGTGGTGGATTGCCTCTTGGGCTGATGATGAACAGTACAAGGGGAAGAACAGCCTCCTTAGGTTGAGGTGTTCTTGTGCTTGTCGAACTTGTGGGGGTGAGGACTCGATGAACTATCCGATGCCCTCTACTGTGGTGGCTAGTTCTACTTATATTGGCCCTGGTCCTCTTCCCAAATATTGAGCGGGAAGGGAGCCAACAACGGCGGGCAAATTTTAAAGGGGACAGCTAGTACGAGCTATCCCGACAAAAAGTGGTCTTCGCCTACAAAAGGCTCTAGTGGTGACGCCGTCTTGGGCTCCATGGCGACCTTCTTCTTGCCGTCCCGCTGGTCTTGGTCTCGTTGCACCGATATGGAAACCTTTGCCTGGTGCCTCGGTACTCCGCGCGTGCGCTTGCTTCCTTAGAACCGAAGAGGAAACAAGGACTCTGCACGCGCTGGCTCCCGCCTGGCGCCCGCCTGGTGTCGGTCGTCATGGCTCACGTCACTAGAGCCTCACGAGGTTTGCCCCACCTTGATATCTCTGCTCCTCACGAGCCTTCCTGGAGAGGCCGCTCCTGAGGAGGTCTTGCGTCGTCCGCCTCGCGAGGTTTGGCCCCTCGCGAGGGTCTTGAATGCCTTGTTGATGAAGATGGGCCGTACAGGCCTGCTAGCAAATCCACGCCGTGGGCCGCAGGCAGGTAAGTCTGGGACCCCCATTCACGGAACGCCGACAGTTGTGCCTATTGCGCCAGGCCTGATGGTCGTCTTCTTGCGTTGGGGCACGCCCCCTTGATCCATAGATCGATCTGGCTTGGCCTGCTCTATTGTCCAGGTCCTGTCGTAGGTCTTAGGTGTATCATGGAGCCGCTGTCTCTCTGCCTCTACGGCATGGTGGTGCGGGTTGGTTTTCGGCGTAGGTGGACGCTTTATCTCGTCCACGTGGTGGCCGATCTGGTTCATCAGCACGGTCGTGTCTTGATGGTATGGGCTCAACGGCCTCCTCGTCAAATTGTGGAAGTAGCCGACGCTTCGGATAGCTCTTTGTTGGGTGTTGCAGGCTGTACTCTTCAGCAGCCAGAACTTGGGTCCATCTATTGTTAAGTGTATCTTGTTCGGCTTGGAGCTGTTGCTGCTTCTTTTTTAGGCTTCTCGCAGTGGCGATTAGCTGGCGCTTGAAGCGCTCCTGCTCGAGGGGTTCCTCTGGAACGATGAAGTCTTCATCGCCGAGGCTCACATCATCCTCGGAGATCGGTAGATAGTTACTATCCTCCGAGTCCCCAATCCCGACCGGATCGTCGGGGTTAACTTGCCCCTCCTCCCAGTCATCCTGTTCGGATGTTGGTTCGATGGGGGCTTCGGGGGCTTCGGCATTCTCCGGAGTGCCATTGTCTCCGGTGCCGGTATTGCTGTCTTTTTCGTTACGCGGTTTTGAGTGGCACCGTTGACGTCGACGCTTTGGAGGTGCCTCAGCAGGCTTGTCCTCAATCGGATCCTTCCTGCCATCGCCGTCATCCTCTTTGGGTGTGTCCACCATATACATGTCATATGTGGAGGTGGCTGTCCAACGTCCGGTGAACGGCGTGTCTTGGCCTTGTTCGTCTCCAGCATCGTCGTCCATGCCGTCGATGTCTTCAGAGGCGTAGTCCAGCATGTCGGTAAAATCTTCGATAGTGGCTATGAAGTGGGTGGTGGGTGGGACGTAAAATTCCCCGCTCTCAGCCCCTAGTACGGGCTGGGCGTAATTCGGAAGTGATTCCTCTGTAATGGCGAGGGATCACATTAAGTTCAGAGCCTCGTTTAAGAGCAAGGTTTGGAAGTGGAAGCGAGAGTCCGCGGGGCTGGCCGGGGTGAAAGCCTCCTGGCCATGCCTACTTGGCGCGGACTTCGAGAGTTCGGATCTGGAGTCCGAGGGCGGGTCCGGCCTTTCAATGATAGGGGGAACCTGGTCTGATTCCGAGTTTGTCGTGGACATAATCGCCTCCGGGTCCTTTTGCAGCGGAGAGCCCGATGGGCTCCAAACTCCCATCTTCGGACCTGGTGGTTTGCTCCGGATCTATGGCCAGAGCAGTGGTCGGGGCCGTGAACCCTTCAAAGATCAAGTCTCCTCTGATATCAGCGACATAATTTAGGTTCCCAAAACTGATCTGATGATGAGGGGCGTGGCTGTCGATCTGTTCGAGATGGCCAATCGAGTTGGCCCGTAGAGCGAAGCCACCGAATACAAAAATCTTGCCGGGGAGGAAAGCTTCCCCGGAAATGGCATCGTTGTAGATGATCGAACGATCCATCGAGCCTTCTATTGACGACACAGTGGAACTCTCAATGAAAGCACCAATGTCGGTGTCAAAACCGGCCGATCTCGGGTAGGGGGTCCCGAACTGTGCGTTTGAGGATCGAAGGTAACAGGAGACAGGGGACACGATGTTTACCAAGGTTCGGGCCCTCTTAATGGAGGTAATACCCTACTTCCTGCTTGATTGACTTTGACGAGTATAGGGGTTACAAGAGTCGATCTACCTCGAGATCGTAATGGCTAAACCCTAGATGTCTAGCCTGTATGATTATGATTGCCTCTACGGACTAGCCCCTTCGGTTTATATAGACACCGGAGGGGCCTAGTGTTGTACAAAGTTGGTTTACAAAGAAAGGAAACTACACATCCGACTGCCAAGCTTGCCATCCACGCAAAGGAGAGTCCTATCCGGACACAGGGAAAGGCCTTCTATCTTGTATCTTCACGGCCCACCAGTCCGGCCCAAGTCACATAGCCCGGACACCCGGGGACCCCCTAATATAGGACTCCCTCAGTGGGCATGCCCTGTGGGCTTGTGGCCCACTAGTGCGCCCCCTGATGTGTTTTCAGTACCAGAAATTCTCAAGTTTTCCAAAACAATCATACTAAATTTTCAGGGCATTTGGAGAACTTTTATTTTTTGGTCATTTTTTATTGCACGGATAATTGAGAAAATAGAAAAATAATAGTATTTTTACTTTATTTATTCTAAATAGTAGAGAGTAAAAGTTTGGTACAGAAGGTTGTGCTTTCTAGATTCATCCATTACATGCCTGTCAAAAGGAATCCATTAATAAGGTTGATCAAGTCTTATTAACCAACTTCTTCCGAATGGCATGGGACCGGAGAATTTTCGAATAACACTAGGTTACCTCAACTGGGATATGCATGTCCCCAACAATAAGAATATGATATTTCTTCGTGACAGTAGGAAGAGGGAATTTAAAACCTCCAATAGCAATTGTTGGAATTTCTCAAATAGAGTTGATACTATTCACTTGAGGTTGTTTCTTCGGAAAGTGTACCGTATGCTCATTACCATTAACATGAAAAGTGACATTGCCCTTATTGCAATCAATAACAGCCCCTGCAGTATTCAAAAAGGGTCTACCAAGGATGATCGACATACTGTCTTCCTCGGGTATATCAAGAATAACAAAGTCTGTTAAGATAGTAACATTTGCAACTACGACAGGCACATCCTCACAAATACCGATGGGTATAGCACTTAATTTATCGACCATTTGCAAAGAGATTTCAGTAGGTGTCAACTTATTCAAATCAAGTCTACGATATAAAGAGAAAGGCATAACACTAACACCGGCTCCTAAATCACATAAAGTAGTTTTTAATATAGTTTCTTATAATGGAGCATGGTATAGTTGGTATTCCTGGATCTCCTAGTTTCTTAGGTATTCCACCTTTAAATGTGTAATTAGCAAGCATGGTGGAAATTTCAACTTTCGGCATATTTCTTTTATTTGTAACAATATCTTTCATATACTTAGCATAAGGAGACATTTTCAGAATATCAGTCAAACGCATACGCAAAAAGATGGGTTTAAGCATTTCAGCAAAGCGCTCAAAATCCTCATCATCCTTTTTCTTGGATGGTTTATGAGGAAAGGGCATGGGCTTCTGAACGCATGGTTCTCTTTCTTTACCATGTTTCCTAGCAATGAAGTCTCTCTTATCATATCTTTTATTCTTAGGTCGTGGGTTATCAAGTTCAATAGCAGGTTCTATCTCCACATCATTATCATTACTAGGTTGAGCATTAACATGAACATCATCATTATCATTATTACTAGGATCATGTTCATCACCAGATCGTGTCTCAGCATCAAAAATAGAAATATCATTTGGATTCTCAAGTGTATCTATAACAGGTTCACTAGAAGCATGCAAAGTCCTATCATTCTTTTCTTTTTAGATGAACTAGGTGCATCAGTATTAATTCTTTGAGAATCTTGCTCAATTCTCTTAGGATGGCCCTCGGGATACAAAGGTCCCTAAGTCATTTTACAACCTCTAGTCATAACTCTAATGGCATGATCATTGCTTTTATTGTTCATCTCATTAAGCAAATCATTTTGTGCTTTAAGTACTTGTTCTACTTGAGTTTTTACCATGGAAGCATGTTTACTGATAAGCTTAAGATCATTAACAGTTCTACACATATAATCACCCAAGCTTTCAAGCATATAAAAATTACGTTTCAATTGTCTACTAACATATGCATTGAAGTTTTCTTGTTTAACAATAAAGTTATCAAATTCATCGAAGCATTGACTAGCAGACTTATTATGAGGAATACCACCTTCATCAAATCTATAGAGAGAATTTACCTCTACTACCTGTGTCGGGTTATCAAGACCATATATTTCTTCAATAGGTGGTAAATTCTTAACGTCTTCAACTTTAATACCTTTTTCTTTCATAGATTTCTTTGCCTCTTGCATATCTTTAGGACTGAGAAATAGAATACCTCTCTTATTTGGAGTCGGCTTTGGTGGTGGTTCGGGAAGAGTCCGATCATTATCATTGCTCAATATATTATTCAGTAGTATTTCAGCTTGTTCAACAGTTTGTTCCCTGAAAACACTACTAGCACAACTATCTAGTGGTCCCTAGAAGCATCGATTAGTCCATTATAAAAGATATCAAGTATTTTCATTTTTCTTGAGAGGATGATCAAGCAAAGAATTAAGTGATTGGAGAACCCCCCCAAGCTTGTGGGAGACTCTCTTCTTCAATTTTCACAAAGTTAAATATTTCCTGTAAAGCAGCTTGTTTCTTATGAGCAGGAAAATATTTTTTAGAGAAGTAGTAAATCATATCCTGGGGACTACGCACACAACCAGGAGCAAGAGAATTAAACCAAGTCTTAGCATCACCCTTTAATGAGAAAGGAAACTACTTAAGAATATAGTAATAGCGAATTTTTTCCTCATGAGCAAACAGGGTGGCTACGTCCTTTAATTTAGTAAGATGTGCCACAACAATTTTAGATTCATAACCATGGAAAGGATCAGATTCAACCAAAGTAATTAACTCAGGATCAACAGAGAATTCATAATCCTTATTAGTAACAAAGATAGGTGAAGTAGCAAAAGTAGGATCATGTTTCATTCTAGCATTCAAGGATTTTTCTTTCAGCTTGGCTAACAATTTCTTAAGATCATCTCTATCATTGCAAGCAAAAAAGTCTCTAGATGTCTCTTCACCCATAACATAATCATCACGTATAATAGGCAATTCATATCTAGGAGGAGAATCATAATCTTTAGTTTCAATAATTTCATCGGTTTCAGTAATTTCATTCTTTCTAACCCTAGCAAGTTGTTCATCAAGAAATTCACCTGGTGGCACAGTATTATTAAGCAAAGCAGTAGTATCATCATAAGCATCATGCATAACAAAAGTAGCATCATCAATTACTTGCGACATTCAGAATTACTAGCAGGTGGCGGTGTCGCAAGCTTACTCAAAATAGAAGGTGAATCAAGGGCAGAGCGAGATGACAGTTCCTTACCTCCCCTCATAGTAGAGGGATAGATCTTGGTTTTGGTATCTTTCAAATTCTTCACAGTGATCAATAGATATAAATCCCAAGTGCCTTAGAGAATAGAGCTATGCTCCCCGGCAATGGTGCCAGAAAAAGGTCTTGATTACCCACAATTATAGGGGATCGCAACAGTTTTCGAGGGTAGAGTATTCAACCCAAATTTATTGATTCGACACAAGGGGAGCCAAAGAATATTAACGAGTATTAGCAGTTGAGTTGTCAATTCAACCACACCTGAAAGACTTAATATCTGCAACAAAGTTTTTAGTAGCAAAGTAGTATGGAAGTAACGGCAACGGTAACAAAAGAAATAGTAGCAGTTTTGTAGCAATTGTAATAGTGGCAACGGCAAAATAACTTAGCAAAGATCAATATGTGAAAAGCTCATAGGAAATGGATCAGTGATGGATAATTATGTCAGATGGCATTCATCATTCAACAGTTCTAACCTAGGGTTACACAAAACTAGCTCCAATTCATCAATATAATGTAGGCATGTATTCCATATATAGTCATACGTGCTTATGGAAAAGAACTTGCATGGCATCTTTTGTCCTACCCTCCCGTGGCAGCGGGATCCTAATGGAAACTAAGGGATATTAGGGCCTCCTTTTAATAGAGAACCGGAACAAAGCATTAGCACTTAGTGAATACATGAACTCCTCAAACTATGGTAATCACCGGAAAGAATCCCAATTAGTGTCACTTTGGGGTATGCGGATCATAACTCGTAATAGGTGTCTACAACTTGCAAGATAGGATCAAGAACACAAGTATATTCATGAAACCTAATAGGTGCAGATCTGAAATCATGGCACTCGGGCCCTAGTGACAAGCATTAAGCATAGCAAAGTCATAGCAACATCAATCTCAGAACATAGTGGATACTAGGGATCAAACCCTAACAAAACTAACTCGATTACATGATAAATCTCATCCAACCCATCACCGTCCAGCAAGCCTACGATGGAATTACTCACTCCCGGAAGTGAGCAACATGAAATTGGTGATGGAGGAAGGTTGGTGATGATGATGGCAATGAATCCCCCTCTTCGGGGCCCCGAACGGACTCCAGATCAGCCCTCCCGATGAAGAACAAGAGGTGGCGGCTTTGTATCGTAAAACGCAATGAATCCTTCTCTCTGATTTTTTTCTTCACGGATGTGAATATATAGCATTGGAATTAGGGTCGGAGGCGGTCCAGGGGGCCCACAAGCCTGCAAGGCGCGCCCCAGGGGGGTCGGCGTGCCCCCAGTGCTTGTGGCCTCTGGGTGGCCCCTCTGGTTGATTCTTGTGCTAGTATTTTTTATATATTCCACAAAAATTCTCCCTAAATTTTTAGGTCAATCCAAGAACTTTGATTTCTGCACAAAAATAACACCATGGCAATTCTGCTGAAAACAGCATCAGTCCGGGTTAGTTCCATTCAAATCATGCAAATTAGAGTCCAAAACAAGGGCAAAAGAGTTTGGAAAAGTAGATACGATGGAGATGTATAACGGTACTGCTATTGCCATCGCGCGTGGTGGACTGGTATGTACAGACGCTGCCGCTCCGGTGGCGAGCTGTGTGTAGGAGGCGACGGCGGAAGAGCTCGCCCCGGTGAGCCGCGGGAAGAGCTCGCACCGGGGGTCAGCTTCCCCCTCCCCTTGCTATTGAAAAACCCCATAATGGTTTGGGCTTGCTAGGGTTCCTGGTCGCCGGCGAGGGAGCACCGCGTGCCCAGAGGTGGACGGGTGTTGGAATTGGATGAGAACGGCCCCGCCGCACGCTTCCATTAAGAAGGACGGACACGCGGACCTTCCGCACACTGCCAGGCGGGCCCCGGGGTAGGTGCTGGCATTTAATAAGACATGGGTGGTGGTTGGGCAGCTGACAAGTGGGACTACGGTGGACATCGAGGGGACGCGCGGCGCGTCCGCGACACGTCCGCGCCGACGCATTTTAGGTGCAATTTTGTGCTGGAAATGGGTCCGCGGGGACGCGATGCGGACGGATTTTGGCAATGGGTCGGCACGTTGGGACGGTGTTTTTGTCCACGGCAACCCAAACAGACGTGGGCGAACGAAATGGTCGCCTCGTTGGAGTTGCTCTAAAGGCATCTCCAACACCAACACTTAAACATCCAGCATGTGTTCGGACCAGGCGGTCTAGACGTGTTGTGTCATCCAACGCGGGCATATAACGGTCCGCCAAGCAATCCGGACACATTTTCTTCCGCAAACTGTAGAAAACTGGGGACTTGCCGGCTTCTGGACCACTGCCACACTCAGTCCTGATCGCCCTAGCCCACCAACCCCCCCTTTCCTCGCCCGCACGCGCTTCCCGCCCGGCGCCAGCTACCCACATTCATGTCATTGTGGAGTGGAAGCGACCTCTCACTGGCTCCGGCATTGAAGCGGCACGCCGGCCGAGAGAGTGCGGCCTGCTGCACATGTGGCTTAACACGCCTCCTCATTGCAATCATATGGCCAGAGACTGCCCATCTTCGTCCATTAAACCCGCGCATGTGCCGAGAAACCTACTCCGGGCACACGTCTGCTCACGAGATGCCCGTCATTAAACACAACGCCAATTGGCCCGGTCGTCCCCCGCTATTTAAACGATGCCAGACACCAGGTAAAAATCGCACCACACTCCGCTCCCATCTCCTGCTTGCACACCATTTTCTCCACAATCTCCATGGCATCCGGCGAGCAAGAAGACGAGTTCTCCGACATAAAAGTCAGCTGGGTGGCCCGTCGAGCCCGCCGGATACAAGCCAGACAGCTCTCTGCTCCACCTCCGTCAATGGTCCAGGCCGCTGCAGGACAGCTCGCGGAGGTAAGCCGACGCGTCATTCAACAACTCGTCGCTCCAACCGAGCTCGCCGAGGATTAGTGAGTTGCTCCAGGGCGGCACGCGGGGACCACGGCGGCATAGATATCATGGCGGTCATGGATGATGATGTGTGGTACCGCTCCTCTTGTGCCTGCGACCACTCCATCCGCCGTGAACGTTTCCATGACCGCGCCATGTCGGCGGAGAAAGAAGTCGGCTTGATGGAGATCAGCGACGTGGCATCCAACACGTCCATGCCCGCTGCCATCATCGAGGAGAAGTAGAACATGGGAAGCCGCCACTGCTTGGGTCCCATGAAGGCCACCACTGAGGCAACGCCAGCGTACACAACTGGTGTCTTGTTCGGTGGCAGGCCACTGTCGTCCCCTTCCCCTCCTGCTGAAGCACCTCCGGCGGTGCTCACTTTGATAAGCGGCGTTGCTGAACATGGGGAAGCGAGCTGCCCTTTGCATTGAAGCATATACCTCCGGGGCTCACGGCAGTCTGATGAGCGGGCTGCCGGACATGAGGAAGACAACGGAGATTCACCGCGGTCGGCCGTAGACCAGTCAAGGTATTTGTGTTGTGAGAATGGATACCTGCCGACGCCGATTGTAGACTAGTTTTACCCTAGTCTAGTGTAGTTTTTAGTCAAAAATTGTCCAAAATGTAATTAATGTTGTACAGTTTGTATGCAATCCGCCTGGTTTGCATGAGTTTCGTTCGGTTGATTTAAAAAGTTGTTGAAATGTATGCAGACAATGTTGGATGGCGGCCTCCGGCATCAGTGTCCATGGACTGGCCATCCTTGTCCGTGAACAGATGCCAAAGCAAATTTGCGGGTCAGCGTTGGAGATGCCCTAACAAAACATAAAGTAAGTATGGAATGAGTTTGGTTAAAAAAGTGTTATAGCATATCCTCTTTCCCTCCAAAAAAGCATACCTCTTCCCAAAAAAATTGGTGATAAAACAATAAAAAAGCTAAAAATCTGACAACACTTCCGGTCAAACGCTACTTTAGAGCATGGTTAATAGTATAGGCAACTGCTGGCTATATGATGTTGTTGACGAGTGATATTTTTACACTCCTCTACCCTTTGTTTAAACCGGGATATTTCAATTAAATCGAGATATTCGTTTCGATATTGCCACTAATGACTAATGAATGCGAAGGATTCCAAAATTCCTCTCTTTATTGTGTTTCTATGGGAAATTGGCTAAATATGGACGAAATCAAGTGAGAACATAGAAATAAGTGAGGGAGGAGATATAATAAATTAGGAGGAACCGCACCAGTAGGCATAGAGAAAAAGACGATATTCCATGCGACTGCAACCGCTCACATAAGCGGTCGTATGGCATGGAAACGGAGGCCTCTCGTCCATCTGAACAACTTTTGTAAGGGGGTCGAGGACGAAATGTCAATAGAATATCCACGAGCGAAGCTAGAACAGAGTCATCCTCATCCATCTCCATCAACCCTAGCCATCGCCATTTCCATATTCATAGCCACCATCACCAGCCTAGTTCTTCTTCCACTAGATCATACTTATAATTGTGCATCGTACACGACATTCATCGTAAGACATATTATCAATCAATCAATCTCCATGATGTGTTCTTCAGTGTGTCTTCGTTTGATCTGATATCCATGTGTGAGTGGTTCGGTAAGGTATGGGTTGAGGCAAGAGCCTTGCAACCCTCTGTATTTGTTGTGTGGATCGATGGAAGTGCTTTGAATTAACATCATGTATGTGTGAAATAAAATTGTTCCGTAGATGTCTCTTGCCTCGTATGTGTTCTTCATCCCTGCAGGTACCCAAGATCATGGAGAGCAAGCCACAGAGAGGCTAAGGGCAGGGAGACCGTGACGTGCTATTTTGAACACCAATGGTAGAAGGGTTTAGTACGATAAGATGGATCCTACGGTGCTATGACCGGGGCGCTATGGACCCTTAGGTCCTGTGGGGAACTACCCCCACATCATCATGGAGGCATCAAGGTAGATGAAGAAGGCCTCCATGATCAATTCCCCCTCTGGCATATTACCGGAAAAGGCCTCCAGATGGGATCGTAGAAGAACAGAGGCTTGCAACAGCGGAAGAATTGTTTCGGGTCTCGCTCTGGGAGTTTTGAAACATTTCGGAATTTTAGCGCTGGAACTTGGTCAGATGGAGCCATGAGGGACCCACCAGACATCCAAGTGCGCCCTATTGCCTTGACATCTCCTCGTCGTGCTTCTGGTCCTCCCCTGAAGCTTCTAAGGTCCCTCCTTGTGCAGAAAAATCATCAAAAAGTTTTGTAGCGTTTGGACTTCGTTTGGTAGGGATTTTCTGTAAAACTAAAAACATGCAGAAAATATCAACTAGCACTACACACTTAGTTAATAGGTTAGTTCCTAAAAATGATTAAAAATAACATATAAATTATATAAGATTGATAATATAATAGCATAAAACAATAAAAAAATATATAGATACGTCAGAGACGTATCACCTTGCAACCCTCTGTTTTTTGTGGGATCAATGGAAATTGAATTAATGTCTTGTATGTGTGAAATTAAGATGTCTCTTGTCTTGTCCGTGTTCGTCATCCCTGTAGGTACCCAGGATCATGGAAAGAAAGCTTTGGAGAGGCTAAGGTCCAGGAGACAATGAAGTGTTATTCTGAACACTAGTGACAAAAGGGACGGTAACAGGTATCCTATCTCTGGGGATTCAAGAGGTGGTCATTAAACGCGAGACGTATTGGGATTTCGGTTGGATAATTGATTCTTGGTGCAGGACATGTGTCGGTCAAGATGTAGTTTGGACACATCCCCACTTCGGTTTGTAATAAACACATCTGGATGGGTGAACTTCACCGCACAAATTAAGATCATATTTGGTCCCAGCACAAATACATGGTTGTAAGCATTAATACCTCACACTCCACCGATTTTTATTATAAGTGTTCAACTCAAGGTAGTTTTGGTTTTGATCCGCTCAAAAGCTGGAATTGTTTCTTTAACAAAAGCTTGCTAGATACCCTAGCTTAAAGGGGACCTTCCTGTTGTGGTTTCGATAACTTAGGGTCTGAATACTTTATGCTCCATTTTTGGATGACAAAAAGGAAGTGTTAGTCATCTATAGACAATCTTATGGCCAGCAAGTACAATAGTTTATATAAATATGTACTACTTTACGGATACATGGCTCACCTCACTCTCTCACATAGTCTTTAGGAGCACGTGCTACAGTAGGCTGTTAAGCTATAGCCCGCTTCTCTTCTCTCTCATCCAACTCAATATAAAAACAATATTTAATGTCTTACAACCCACCTACGTCACCTTATTGTACTTGGTCTTAGCCACTAGATCCCATGGTACACATCTAAAAGTAATGTGGTAGCTGCATCATATTTTGAAAACATTCAATCCAGGACCAAACCAAGTGAATGATTTGGTTGGTATCGTCTCCGCCCCCGACACGACCTCTCTCTCCCCACTCACACACCCTCCACCACATCTCTCTCCCAACCTTGACTCTCTCCTCACTGGCGAGCTCGGTAGCCAGCCACAAGGGCCGCGGAGGTGAGGCGCATAAGGGATGGGCGTGCATGCCGTTGCTCATGGCGACGAAGGCCAAGGTGACAACCATGATGGGGTGGATGTAGAGACGGTGGAGGCGGAGGTGGTGGTGATGCATAAGAGATAGGCCTGGTCACTGCTACTCGCATCGAACGTGGTGGCACCGGTCGTGCTAGCGCGGGACCACGACGGGATTGGAGGTGGAGATGGTGAAGGCGGAGGCGACGATTTTAGCCAGCGAGGCTCATCAGGGCTCTGACGCTACAAATCATCATGGTGGACGCCGATAGTGCTGAAATATGAGGTAGGCTTTAGGCCCATCCAACAATTTCAGGAAAAAAACCCTAAGGGCCAATGTGGGTGTTAGGACTTGGTGGTGGGAAGTTTTGTACCATACCATAGTTGAGGAAGAGTTGGGCCTCTTTATAAGGGTTCCTCTTCGACATGCTATTGTAACTTGAGAAGAGGAGTGGTTCATGCGCGCTCCTCCTTCACCACCCACTTCATGTTGCGCACATTTTGTTTCATGAATGAGCCGAGCTGAGGTCAGACCTATGTCATGCATGCGCTTATTTTTGCAGTTGGAAACAGAGAGTCTTTACCAGATGAGTCACACATCAGAGATGTTAGACTGTGGGCTATTGCTGACTTAGACGTGGGTTCATCCCATGTCTCCCAACCTGACTGCGCCTATATATTGGAGGTGTCGGCGACCCTAGCCGCCATGAAGAACAGATCACATCTTCTCTGCTTCCATGCACAGGCCCGCCATCCTTCCTCTCATGGATGCTGCCGCCGGTGGTCCCATCCCGTCCACCATATGCATGCACTACAAAAAAAATACACTTCCGTGATGATATGTGTTTGTCACAGTAGGTCGCGTTTTTTGTCATGCATGTACATCCATGACGATTTTATGACAGAATCAAGATAGTCATACCTGTGCTATCGTAGAAGTGTTCCATGACATTACCAAAATTATCATCACGGAAGTGTCCACTTCCATGACGATAAATCGCGCGTCACAGAAGTGCTTTCGTCAAGGGTGACCGACACGTGGCATCCACTGTAACGGAACGCCGTTAAGCTATCGGGTCCGGTTTTGGATCCGATAACCCGTTAACAGCCCGGACCAATGGGGATTTTCCACGTGTAAAATCATCATTGGCCGGAGGAAACACGTGTTGCCTCACTGTTGGGACAGATGTCATCCACTCATTGGACAGGAGGCGCCTACGATAGGTCGACACGTGGCACGGCCCAACAGTAGCCCATTTCGGTGAAAAAGGCCGGCCCAGTAAAAAATAGCAGGCCGACCCATATAAGGCCTACTTGTGTCAGGTCCATTTAAGCCCACGGCCCATACGAGATGTGCCAATTCGGCCCGTCAACGGACCATTAAAGATTTGACACCATTGCAGCCCATCGTCGGTTCAAGCCCATTAATAGCCCACTATATATTTGGGCTCAATATCGGTCCGATGAGATTTCGGCCTGTTAACGGCCCATTCAGTGGATGGGCCAATTTTCACGATGTACATCTTTCGGCCTTTTACTGACCCATTTAAATGTTGGGCTAATTTCCGGCCCGGTGTGTCTTTCAGCCTGTTGACGACCCATAAATCAGTTGGGCCATTTGTAGTCGGACCTGAGTTTCGGCCTTTTAGCGACCCATTTAAGTGTTAGACCAATTTCCGGCCCGGTGTGTCTTTCAGCCTTGTGACGACCCATATATCTGTTGGGCCATTTGTAGTCGGACCTGAGTTTTGGCCTTTTAGCGACCCATTTAAGTGTTGGGCCAATTCCCGGCTCTGTGTGCCTTTCAGCCTATTAACGGACCATAAATGAGTTGGGCCATTTGTAGTCGGACCTGAGTTTTGGCCTTTTAACGACCCATGCCCTTCATGGTCCAATACCAGCCCGGTTTCTCTTTCAGCCTGCTAAAGGCCCACAACACAGTTGGGCCATTTACAATACGACCTGACTTTCGGCCTCTTAGTGGCCCATGCTCTTCATGGTCCAGTACAAGCCCGCTGTCTCTTTCGGCCTGCTAAAGGCCCACAGTATAGTTGGGCCATATGTAGCCCGAACTTAGTAATGGCCTGTTAACGGCCCATGAAATCAATTGGGCCCACCTGTTGCCCGCTTCGATGTTGGCCTGTTAACGACCCGGGAGTTAAGAGGGCCGACCATTAACTTTCGGCCTGGTAACGGCCCATTAATTTAATGGGCCCACTAAAGTTCGTACACGTCTTTAGGCCAAATTAGATAATTTGAGCCCATTACGACGAGCAATTATGCACAGGACCAAAACCGGTCAAGCAAAGGTACGGCATACAGGGAAAAATGTTGCACATCCAGCGTATATTACAGGAAATTACATCCACTAGGCAATCAAAGATTGATGCCAGTGCAAATAAATGAACAGAACCTAACGATCTACAACGTCACAGTCTGCAACCTCAGCACGGATGACGCCCATAAGCATGTGGGCAAGTTCTTGCTGCTTTGCTACACTGTCTCTGAAATCATTGATCAGTTGTTGTGTCGCACGACTCTGCACGTCTGATTCCTCCACTATTTCCATCATTCCTTCAGCCATTAATTGGTTCACAAACATACATTTTTTCCATTGCATTCGAGACAGTTGATACTGAACAGATTCAGATTGCGATTTTGGCAGGCTTGTATTATTGATAGTGGAGAGTGTCTCGACCACTGCATCATAACATAAATTAGGAGGGGAACCAAACAGATTAATCATGAGTTATTGGCATATTACCTGGCCTAGATTTATTGGAAAGAAACAATGGGGTTGCCTTGCTGTTTTTAGAGTTTGTCTTCTTATCTTCAGCAGCCTGCACCAAATTAAGACACTAGCATTGCTATCATTGGCCAAGTCAGATAATAGGAAAGAAACATTGGCACAACGAACGTTTGGGCAACTAGCCAACACTAAATTAACACAATATGGCACAGCTATCATCAGCCAGGTAAGGTAATACGAAAGCAACATTGACACAATGAATGAATGGGCAACCAGAGCAGCACTACAATTCAGTAATGTGCATGATATGAGATAGTACACTCATGCAGCTCAGTATGCAAAACTACCTGGCAATTTTCTTTACAAAAATCAACATTGGCGCCTTTAACATTTTTCTACAACTAATCTTAGATCAGATAAAGGTTGGATTCACGCTGATTAACAAAATACATGCTGATGTAAAAATATAGTGATATACAACAGGTACTTACTTCAGCATTGGAGCACAGAGAATTCCCGCAAGATATTTTCCTCGAATACAATCCCAATGAAGGAAGTCTTCTATCATTTAACCTTATTTTCTAAAAGAGAGATGGGTAAGAAACATGTAGAAAATATGATCAGAATGCTATAAAATTTCATGATGCGAGGATACACACATGCTTCTTAGAATGGAGTTGACATTCTTTTGCTGGACTGGAGCGGACTAGTTCTTTGGCCACTAGAATCTGCTTATTATCAGTGGGAGTTGGGTTTCTATGTGCTGGAGCAGTATCTATGAAAAATGGAGTTGGTTTATTATCTCCTGGCGTTTGGATCTTTTGCAAAGACTTGGTTTGTAACCCTTTAGATTCTAACATAGCCGTCTTCCCCTTGCATGCCTTATATAGAAGAATGGTGCTTCAATTATAAAACATGCTACAGCAGAGATGGAATAGGTACTGAAGAATAGAAAGGCATGACATATTGATATGTATTCCCTCTATCCGGAAATAAATGGATGGGTCTAGGCGTATTTCAGTTCTAGATACATCTAGTTTTATCCATTTCTGCGACATGTAATCCGGACGGAGGGAGTATGATGTAAGAGCTAGGGATACGACGGGACAACACAGTAAAAAAACACTGAAACCCCACTGCAGAACCAAAGTAATCAAACCCACTGATATGAGATAGTACACTCGTGCAACTCAGGATGCAAACCTACCAGGCAGTTTTCCTTACAAAAATCAACATTGTGGCCTTTAATCATACATTTTGCTACAACTAAATTTAGATCACATAAAGGTTGGATTCACGCCGATTAACAAAATACATGCTGGTGTAAAAATATAGTGATATACAACAGGTAGTTACATCTGCATTGGAGCACAGAGAATTCCTGCAAGAATCTTTCCTCATAGACGATACCAGTGCAGAAATTCTTCTATCTGTTAAGCTTATTTTCTAAAAGAGAGATGGGTAAGAAACATGTAGAAAATATGATCAACATGCTATAAAATTTCATGATGCAAGGATACGCACACGCTTCTTAGAATGGAGTAGACATATTTTTGCTGGACTGGAGCGGACTAGTTCTTTGGCCTCTGGAATCTGCTTCTTATCAGTAGGAGTTGGGTTTCTCTGCAGTATCTATAAAAAATGGAGTTGGGTTTATTATCTCCTGGCGTTTGGATCTTTTGCAAAGACCTGGTTTGTAACCCTTCAGATTCTAACATAGTCGTCTTCCCCTTGCATGCCTTGTATAGAAGAATGGTGCTTCAATTATAAAACATGCTACAACAGAGAGATGGAATAGGTACTGAAGAATAGAAAGGCATGACATATTGACATGTATTCCCTCCATCCGGAAAAAAATGGATGGGTCTAGGCGTATTTTAGTTCTAGATACATCATTTTTATCCATTTCGGCAACATGTAATCCGGACAGAGGGAGTATGGTGTAAGAGCTAGGGATACGACAGGACAAAACAGTAAAAAAACACTAGTTGAATGTAAAACTGTATGCTAGCAGAATATGTATAGAAAAAACTAAGGCAACATACACGTGTATGATTGGGAAACTAAGATGGCATTGCAACAGAGAACTAGAACATCACTTCAATGTAAAAAAACATGGTATGGTAGACAGATGAAGTACATACTGATGAATAACAATGCATAAGATATTCAGAAGCATGATGTCCAAATTAAGCAGATGGCATTGCGATAGAGTAGAATAACAGTACTTGAATTTGAAAACATGTTATCATGAATGGAATAGGTACTGAAAAACAGGAAGGCATGACATATTTACATGCATGATCAGCTTGCTAAGCACATGACATTGCAACAGAGTAGATACACTCCAGGACATTATATGCATGTTGTACCCATATCATGGGCCAATTTAGAGCAAGGACCTTGTGGGGTGAAGAGGATTCAACATCTTTCTACAAGTCTTCTGAAGAACTGCCTTTACATGTTCCATCATAGTGGGTATCATTGACATCAAGTTTATTGGCCTTTACATTGCTCCGTGAGGTTCTTGTGGATATATCAGTGTGTGCAATTATATCTGACATGCATGGAAGACAACTAGTAGTTAGATTTATGTAATGAGTGCCTGTAGGAGACGACATAAATAGTAGGACTGGGGTTAACTAGCAGCAACTGGTCTCGAAAACTAAAGGGAGAACACAGATGAAAGCTACAGAATATGTATCGTTTGTACTCGAGATTAACTAGATGGCACACAAAAGTATTAAAGAACAACATAGGTAATACTAGAAGTGGTATAATACTATAATCACCAGCCTGTGGGATAGCATTGGCTGATGGATGATAACTATGGAACATCGTTGCCTAAAGAACAAGTATCTTAGCTGAACTATGGAACAACGTTAACTCCCGAACAAGACCTGTAAGTGATCAGCATGAATATACAGTGAAATGTGATAATCTATTTTCCATGCTTAGATGAATAACAAAGCCATAAATGATGCACACAAGTAAGATGAGGGTACAACCTATATGGCCGCCATCCGTAGGAGTGAGCATCATGTGCTGACTTGTCGATGGCCCTGCAGTTGTTGTGGCTGTCCATGTCGGGCACGCACATTCGATGCAGGGAACTGTTGAGTGGGGACTATAGCTCCCTTCTGGTGTATGCTTCCCTTGTTGGAGCAGCTGCGGTAAGTCGGAAGACGGTGTGGCTGAAGATGCAGATAACACATAATGTTAAGAACGACACATCTCTTTGATCTGAAGAAATACACTAAGAGATCAATAGCAAGGTATGAGAGTGGTCACACGTCTGTTGACTGAAGACTAGATTGGGGTCACACGATTTTATTTTATTTTGGTATTGTCCGATCTACGCCGAATGGCTTGATGGCCGTCTTGTGCCTCCCGGCTGACACTGTTAGGAATCTTCCCTAAAGAGACAGCGACCAACGGCAGAGCAGCTTGCCTCCGCTGTCCGTGGCCCCGGCCAAAACCCCGTTCCCTGCCCCACCGCACTGTCGTGGTTGCGCCACCCCCGGGCCAATCCACAAAGACTCCCCGTCATCCAGATCTGGCGGCGGCAGTACCTTCAACCCACGCAACTCGAAGATAGCCATCCAAGCGCTGCTTCCGCGGCAAACTTGCGGCCCCGCACCCTTACGTTAGACACCAGCCAACCGGCAGCCTAGGAGCTCCGCCGCCTCAAGGGGTGCTGCTTCCCATTGGGAATCGATTGGCCCAGAATAAAAATTCAGACAACTTACGCCTAAATAAAGTGATTTGAGATGAGGGTGCGACCTATCTGGCGGCATGGTGAAGTAGGCAGGTCCAGCTGCCGAGTCGGTGAGGCCGGCGCGGTTGCGGTGGCCACCGGTGGCAGGGAAACAACAATGTCGCGACGGTCGACGGCTACGGGGAAGCAGTGCCGGGACTCTGGACGGATCCGAAGTTGGAGCCGCTCCGGCGCCGTGAACAACGGCGGGGGTGAATCGGCTCCGGTATGGTTCACGCGGCCGTCGTTGAGGCAGCTGCAGCAGCACGGAGTAAGAGGCACACGGCCCAATGCACGACGGCAAATGGATAGCGTCTCCGGCATTAGGGAGGAGGGCAGCTGTGAAATTGGTGCGATGGGGGGCGCCACGGAGGAGGGGCTGAGGTTTCGCGGCTCGGGAGAAGGGAGCTTCCGTGGAGAAGGTGATTTGGTGCCCACGAGGTATGAATGGGGGGAATTGGGAGGGGAGTGGAACCATGTTTTACGGACGCATTTGTCTGAAATGTGAGGGGCAGTTACAGTTCTACCCCTGCCTTTAGGCTTCTCGGCTTGGGTCTGTGTACTTAGGGTCAGGGATAGTAGAGTAACTTTGCTTCTCCCGAAATAGTGGGCGGGAGCGATTTCGGGCGAGGAGGGCGTGTTTTGAAATATAGTGGGCGCGAGCGATTTCGGGCGAGGGGACCGTGTTTTGAAATAGTGGGCGCGAGCTACTTCGGGCGAGGAGAGCGTGTTTTGCCGACCATGGTTTATGAATCATTCGACACATGTCATTTTGGCCGAGGAGAAGGCGCGCTTGGATGAAGTTACGAACCTACCCTCGATGTACAACGGGCCAATTAATGCGTGTCCCACATAGGACGGTAATTTCGCGTCTCCCATTTATTTGCTCGGGCGAATTCCACCGAGCAGAGGATGTTTAACGGTTCGTTCAAAATTTGGGAGAACGAGCATCCACGTCTACCTTACCAAGTCGATTGGAATCAAATTTTGAAATATTAGCTTGCCACTTCTTTTTTAGATGGAGAGATGATGCTCGGGAGTAATGTGTTTTTACATGCTCGTTGCTAGTGATTTACTATATGACAAATAGTTGACCCACTCAAAAACGAGAATCAAACCCAAAATGAAATATCTCGATTCAATGAAATAGCTCGTTCACCAGGTCAAAATAGTGAACTAAATCCAAAATTGAACACCTCAATCGAATAGCATGTTGTACAGTATTATAGCACTCCATGAACATGTTGAAAGTCAAATTAATGAACTTGTTTGATATACGCATATATCCGTTCATGTGTGGATTGCAGACAACATGTTCTCCAATTTAAATATTTGAATGCAAGTTTATATCGAAACATGGTTTATATCAGTCTTTGATGCATAAAACGCGACCTCCCCCTCTCCCGGACTCCGGCTCTCTCTCTCTCTCTCTCGCCGACAATCTTCAATTCTGTCGCACGCATCCAACACACAAACCTTGCTGGTCCCTCTCACTTTCTCTCCATCTCTCTCTCTCTC